>NW_006439187.1:1760699-1766652 GCF_000325575.1 Pteropus alecto
CTGATATCCAAAATATACAAAGAACTCATACAACTCAATAACAAGAAAAAAAAAATGATCCAATCAAAAAATGGACAGAGGACCTGAACAGACACTTGTCTCAAGAAGACATACAAACGTCCAACAAATAGATGAAAAGATGCTCAAGATCTCTAGCTATTAGGGAAATGAAAATCAAAACCACAATGAGATACCATCTCACACCTGTTAAACCCATATCCGAAAAGTTATTTGCACACCGATGTTCATAGTAGTAGTATTATTCACGGTGACCAGGACATATATGCAACTGAAGTATCCTACAATAGAAGATTGGATAAAGAAGCTGTGGTACATATATACAATAGACTATTACCCTACTATCAAAAGAGATGAAATACTGCCATTTGCAATAACAAGGATGGACCTTGAGATAATCATGTTAAGGGAAATATGCCAGACAGAGTTGAAAACCACATGATATCACCTATATGTGGGATATAAACCTAAAAGCAACAAACAAATTTGACAAATAGAGATTCATGGACATAGACAATAGACTAGTGTTTACCAGAAGGTGAGAGAGAGGGGAGAAGTAGATGGGGTAAAAGGGGTCAAATATGTTGCGACAGAAAGAAATCTAACAATGGGAGGTGAACATGCAATGTAAAATATATATGACTTAATGATGAATTGTATACTTGAAACTTACTGGATTTCATTAATACACCATAATAAAAAATTAATTAATAAATAAATAAAAATAAAAAATATCTGCCCTGACACCCTCCAGACATTTCAGATAAGGTACTCTAGTAACATTTACATAGTCCCCATCTTTCTCTGCACTGCCAGTTAATATCTAGATGTTTTAAAAATCAGTAAAGATTACTTGGTATACAACGTAATGTTAGTGTATAAGGACAAAGCTTTATACTGTATCAAAATAACTTTATGTCGTTTAAAGCGATCTAATTTATAACCCAAGATCTTTTGATACTTTCAGTTTGTTTTTTCTCATTTCTTTTGCCAAAGTGATATTAAATAGATATTGATGCCTGGAGTTTTGATATTAAATTTGCTGATGAATGTAATCTTTGAGTTTACTACAATGGGTATCTGTTCTTAGGGAACTGTTAATGTGAATCAGTGAAACAAAATGGCAAACATATATATTAAAACTATGCTGAACTTGCCACTCCAAAATATAGTGTAGCTTTTAAAACATAGCAAGATTGTACTGGTAAAATAAAGTAAAAAATCTGGGGCAAACCCTTCCTTATTCCAATAAGCCCATCAGGAGATAAATGTTAGTGCTCTTTATCTAACTCATAGTTGATGACTAATAGTTTTCATTCAAGATAGATGTCATTGGTCAAGGATGTAGCCATCTATGTACTTCAAATACTGAGACTTTCCAATTACTAGCAGCTTATTCTCAGAAACCCATTCAGGATGCTTTTGCATTGTCTACACCATATTCGAAGTCTGTTACCCTGATTTCTACTCTTCTGGCTCTTCAGAAAACAATTCCTCTAGCACTTTTTCTAGGAGCTCAGTGAAGGAATTAAGTGTTTCACCCTAAAATGTGACAATTTACTCAGCAATTTTAAAGATCAGTTTTGTTTGAAAAAAAAGGATCTTTAATGATTTTTAAAAATATGCCAAACTGAATCAAAAGAGATATTGCACTATTAATCAGATTGAGTATTGTGACCTTTGGTATGAATTGGGCTGAAATCGGACATTTTGATCTCTAAAGAACTGCTTCATGATAGTTGTCTTTTGACTTCTCTTTTGTCTTTTTGTTCTCCCAAGACTCCTTCTTTCCATCTTTTCCTCACTGTTCTATGTAGTCTTTATTTTGTTATTGCACTGTTTTAAGTCTCTAAATTCTACCAAAACTCCACCACTACCCTGTGCCTCTGTATCGGAGTTAATCCTGTGCTATTTTAGCTGTTCCTATACTCATTAATTTATTCGTATAACTTGTTCTTTATTTTTTCATGTGAACCTTGCACACTTCTGATTTTCCTTACATTCCTTTAAAAAAAATATTATGATGACATTGGTTAACAAAACCCAGTAAGTTTCAGGTGTACAATTTAACAGTAAGGCATATGTATATTGCATTGTGTGTTCACTAACCATAGTTAGATTCCTTTCTGTCACCACATATTTGACCCCTTTTACTTTATTTATCTCCCTTCTCCACCCTCCACCCCACCCTCTGGTAACCACTAGCCGATTGTCCATGTTCATGAGTCTCTGTTTGCCCTGTTCATTAGGTTTATATCCCACATATAAGTGATATCATGTGGTTTTCGACTTTTTCCATGTGGCTTATTTCCCTTAGCATAATTATCTCAAGGTCCATCCTTGTTGTCAGAAATAGCAATATTTCATCTCTTCTTATGGCTGAGTAATTTTCCAAATTGTATATCTGTAGCACAGCTTTTTTATCCAATCTTCTATCATAGGACACTTCGGTTGCTTCTATGTTCTGGCCACCGTGAATAATAATACTACTATAAACATCAGTGTGCAAATAACTTTTTGGATATGGGTTTTCAAGTCTTTTGGGTAAATACCCAGTAGAGGGATTGCTGGATCATATGGTAGATCAATTTTCAGTTTTTTGAGGAACTTCCATACTGTTTTCCATAGTGGCTATACCAGTTTATGGTCTTACCATCAGTGTATGAGGGTTCCTTTTTCTCCATATCCTCTACAACACTTTTTATTACTTGTCCAGTTGATGATAGCTATGCTGACGGGTGTGAGATGGTACTTCATTGTGGTTTAGATTTCATTTCCCTAATAGCTAGCTATGTTGAGCATCTTTTCATATGTTTGTTGGACATTTGTATGTCTTCTTGGGACAAGTGTCTGTTTAGGTCCTCTGCCCATTTTTTGATTGGCTTGTTTGTTATTGTTGTTGTTGTTGTTGTTATTGAGTTGTATGAGTTCTTTGTATATTGTGAATATTAGGCCCTTATCGGAGGCATTGCTTGCAAATATATTTTCCCATTCGGATGGTTTTCTCTTTACATTGTTGATGGTTTGTTTTGCTGTGCAGAAGCCTTTTAGTTTGATGTAGTCCCATTCATTTATTTTTGCTTTTACTTCCCTTGCCTTTGAGGTCACATTAATAAAATCCTCTGTCAGCCAAGGTCCATGAGTTTAGTTCCTATGTTTTCTTCTATGCAATTTATTGTTTCAGGTCTTATATTCAGGTTTTTTATCTATTTTGAGTTAATTTTAGTGTTTGGTCATAGACAAGTCTAGTTTCATTCTTTTGCAGGGGGCTTTGCAGTTTTCACAGCACCATTTACTGAGGAGGCTTTCTTTTCTCCACTGTATGTTTTGGCTCCTTTGTCAAAAATTGTTTGCCCATATAAACATGGGTTTACTTCTGTATTCTCGTTTCTGTTCCACTGGTGTGTGTGTCTGTTTTTCTGCCAATACAATGCCGTTTTGATTATTGTCACTTTGTAGTATAATTTGAAGTTGGACAGAGTGATGCCTCCAGCCTCCTTGTTTTTTCTCAGGATAGCTTTGATGACTCATGGTCTTTTGTGCTTCTATATGAATCTGATGACTTTTTGTCTATTTCTTTAAAAAATGCCGATGGAATTTTGATAGGGATTGCATTACAATGTATAATGCTTTAGATAATATGGTCATTTTAACTATGTTGAATCTTCATATCTAAGAAATTTCTTTGTATTGTTTTCGATTTATTTTAATAGGACCTTATAGTTTTCATTATATAGGCCCTTCACGTGTTTCATTAGATTTATTCCTAAGTATTTTATCCTTTATCTTGCAATTGCAAAAGGAATTATTTTTTTCCACTTTTTTTCTGACACTTCATTATTAGAGTATAGGAAAGCTGTGGATTTTCAAACATTGATTTTGTATCCAGAAACTTTACTGTATTTGCTTATGGTTTCTAGTAGTGTTCTTTGGAGTCTTTAGGGTTTTCTATATAGAGAATCATGTCATCTGCAAATAGTGACAGTTTGATTTCTTTGTTTCCTATTTGGATGCCTTTTATATCTTTTTCTTGCCTGACTGCACTAGCTAGGACCTCCAATGTTATACTGAATAACAGTTGTGATAACAGACAGCCTTGTCTTGTTCCTGATCTTTGAGAAGAGGTTTTTAGTTTTTTATCATTAAGTATAATGTTGCCTGAGGGTTTTTTGTATATGGCGTTTACTATGTTAAGGTACTTTCCTTCTACACTGATTTTGTAATGTGTTTTGATAATAAATAGATGCTGTATCTTGTCGAAGGCTTTTTCTGTATCTACTGATATGATCATAGGATTCTTATTTTTTAATTTCCTTATGTGGTTTATCACATTAATTGATTTACATGTGAACCATCCCTGTGCCTCTGAAATGAAGCCCACTTGATCATATTATACAATCTTTTTAATATGTTGCTGTATTTGGTTCACTAGTATGTTATTTAGCATTTTTGTATCTGTGTTCATGAGAGATATTGGTCTGTAGTATTTTTTTTTTTTTGGCGTCACTTTTACCAAGTTTTGGTATCAGAGTAATATTGGCCTCATAAAATTAGTTGGGAAATATTGCCTCCTCATCTATGTTTTGAAAGAATTTGAGGAGAATAGGTATTAAATCTTTGAATATTTGGTAGAATTCACTGGTAAAGCCATCCGGACCTGGACTTTTACTTTTTGTTAGGTTTTTGATGATTGTTTTAATTTCCATAGTGCTGATAGGTCTATGATTTTCCAGTTCTTCTTGATTCAGACTAGGAAGGTTGTATATTTTTAAGTACTGGTCCATTTCTTCTCGGTTTGAATTTGGTGTTATATACTTTTTCATACTATTCTTGATGATTCTTTGTATTTCTGTGCTATCAGTTGTAGTTTCCCCTCTTTCATCCCTGATTTTGTTTATTTGTGTTCTTTCTCTTTTTTCTCTACTGAGTCTAGCCAGGGGTTGGCAATTTTAATAACCTTCTCAAAGAACCAACTCTTTGTAACATTTATTTTTTTTCTCTTTTTTTTTTTGTTGTTGTTCTTCTTTTTAAATTTCATTTATTTCTACTCAAATTTTGATGATTTCTTTCCTTCTGCTGACTTTAGGCTTCATTTGTTCTTCCTTTTCTAGTTTGTTAAGATGAAGCAGTAGGTTGTTTATTTGGCTCATTCTTGCTTTTGGAGATAAGCCTGTAATGATATGAACTTTCCTTTTATGACCGCTTTTGCCTTTTCCCAAAATTTTAATATGTTGTATTATCATTATCATTTGTTTTTTTGTATCTCTCGATCACTCTTTATTTCTTCTCTGACCCAGTTATAATTCAGTGGCATGTTCTTTAATCTCCATGTATTTGCGGTTCTTCCTGATTTCATTTTGTAGTTGATCTCTAGTTTCAAAGCATTATGATCAGAGAATATGGTTGTTATGATTTTAACTCTCTTATTTTTGTTAAGGCTATCTCTGTGTCCCAATGAACACTTTAACAGTAAGGCATATATGTGTTTATAGTGTGTGCTCACCCCCCATAGTTAGATTTCTTTCTGTCACCACATATTTTACCCCCTTTACCCCATCTACTGCCCCACTTCCCCCTCTCCTCTGGTCACCCTCTGTAATGGTGTGAACTTTCCTCTTATTACTGCTTTTGGTGTGTCCCAAATGTTTTGATATGTGTACTATCATTTTCATTTGTTTTCATGTATCTCTTGATTTCTCTTTCTATTTCTTCTCTGGCTCAGTTATTTTTCAGTACCAAGTTGTTTAATCTCCATGTATTTGTGGTTCTTCCTGCTTCCTTTTTGAAGTTCATCTCTATTTTCAAAGCATTATGATCAGAGGATATGGTTGGTATGATTTCAGCCTTCTTATTTGTTGAGGCTACCTCTGTGTCCCATTATGTGGTCAATCCTTGAGAATGTTCCATGTGCACTAGAGAAGAATGTATAAGCAGC
>NW_006439187.1:1766997-1769556 GCF_000325575.1 Pteropus alecto
TTCTTTCTTTCTTTCTTTCTTTCTTTCTTTCTTTCTTTCTTTCTTTCTTTCTTTCTTTCTTTCTTTCTTTCTTTCTTTCTTTCTTTCTTTCTTTCTTTTTTCTTTCTTTTCTTTCTTTTCTTTTTCTTTCTCTTTCTTCTTTCTTCTTTCTTCTTTCTTCAATCCAATCTGCAACCCTGCTCCTTTTTATTGGTTAGTTCAGTCCATTTACATTTAGGGTGATTATTTAAATATGAAGTTTTCTTATAGCCATTTTATCCTTTGCTCTTTTGTTTTGGTGTTTCCATTGCTTTACCATACTTGTGTTTATGTTTTATTTTATTTTATTTTTGTTGGAATTTGTGGATTTTCCCTCTGGTACTTCTTGTTTCATGTTATGTACTTCAGTTCTGAATCTTTGGTGTATATATTATTACCAATATGTAGAGAATAGTTATATGTGTACACACACACACACACACACACACACACACACACACACACACACTAGTCCATTTTCTTTTGTGTGTGCCTTATTTCCATTCTCATTTGTGAATTTGAATCTTTGAATCCTCCTCTTTCCAGTTATTATTGTCTCAGTTTGTCCCTATGTATGCTGAACATTCATTAGTATCTTGCTATAGCAAATCTCTTAATAAGGGTTGCATTTCTCTGCTTCTATCTGCCTGCTAGTCACCTTACTCATAGTTATGTATTTTTTTGTCATTTTATTTTAGGTGAGCTGACTCTTTTCAGTATCTCCTGTAATGCCTGCCTTGTAGTGGAGAATTCCTTTAATTTTTGTGTCTAAAGGTGAGCTTTGCTGTATACATTAATCTTAGCTAGTAGTTCCACTCCTTTCCAGCTTGTAAAGTTTGTGGTGAGAAATCTGACGATAATCTAATGGGTTTTCCATTATAGGTTACCATATTCTTTACCATGGATACACTAAGAATTCTTTCTTTGTCACTAATTTTTGATAATTTTAATATAATATGTCTTGGAAAGGGCCTGTTTTGGGTTGAGATAATTAGATGTTCCATTACGTCCTTGAATTCCAAGCTGTAGCTCATTCCTTAGGTTTGGGAAATTCTCATCAACTATTTATATGAAAATGCTTTCTAATCCCTCCTCCTTTTCCTCCCCTTCAAGAATGCCCATTATTCTTATGTTTCCTCTCTTGATGGTATCAGTTCTTGTATTTCTCTTTCATTATTTTTTATTCTTTGAGTTCTCTTCTTCTGATTTTGTCTAGATTTCTGTTTTCAGTATCACTAATCCTTTCCTCCATTTGGTTGATGCTATTTGGTCCAAGCTTGCTATTTCATTTTCATCTCTTTCAGTGTATTCATGTCCTGAAGTTCTATTTGGTTCCTTTAGAGTTTTAATCTCCTTGTTAATAAACTCATTCTACTGATCTAGTTGTTTTTTTTTCAGTTCTTAGAATTGTTGATATGAATTATTTTGTATCTCATTGAGTTTTTTTCAGAAGTACCATCCTGAATTCTCTCTCATTTATGACACTTGCATATTTCTATGTCTTTACACTTATTTGCTGGAAATTTTTCTATTTCTTTCTGAGCTGCCTTGTAACCTTGGTTGTTCATAGTGTTTAATGGACTATTTCTCCACCTGAGCATTAATGGAAGTGTATTCTGCTTTTTTTCTAGAAAGAAGATTTATTATATAAAGATCTCTCATTAGTCTGTTGCTATAATGGTGTTTTTCTTTTGGTTTCCAGTAGGTGGCGTCTAAGCCTCTTAGATCCTTGCTTTATATAAAATCTTAGTAAAGCCTTTTCTTCTTATAAATATTGAATCACATTTGCTACCCTCAGTCAGTCCTTGTCAGTGTCAGTTAGCAATAGTTTCAGTAGCATTTGCTTAGATTCCCCTGGGTCTCCTCAGTGTTTTGGTCTTGGAGGATATGGGGGAGGTGCCCTCTGGCTTGGGGAATGGGGGCTGCGGCTCAGTCTCGCATATTGCAACTGCAGCTGGTAATGATCAAGAGTTACTTCTCTGCTGTTCCCACTTCTCTGTTTTCTATCCTTGACCCTGAGCACTACCGCTGCATGGAGCTCACAGCTTTCTCAAGCAGGTCTGTTAGGGGAACCCACTGCACCTTCTCCCCTCCACCTCCTTCTTAATGGAACTTTGGCTGGGAAAGGCAGCTTCTTTGTTTCTCCCAGTGTACCATTGACTCCTGTAGTTATGATCTGTAGTAGCTCCTATGCGCAGATCCCTTGCTCAGATATGCTTGTGTGCAGGTTGGGTATTTTTTGTCGAATTTTAGATGTTCAGCTTATTGTTGTTTCAAGGGGAGAGATCTGGGGATATCTCTCATTCTACCATGTTTCTGACATCTCTTTACATTCTTTTGAGTGAGCATCAAATGAATTAATTAAAGCACTTATACCTGACATGTTTTATCATTATATAATTTTTGTTGGTGTTACCATTTAATTACATGTTTAAAAATTCTACACTCAAAAATATAAATTTAAAATTATATTCAGTATCATATCATGAAATGTCATGTAATTTCTATATTTTTTTCTTTAGAAACTATACAGATATATAT
>NW_006439187.1:1769683-1780306 GCF_000325575.1 Pteropus alecto
CTTTTCATATATATATTGTTTTCAAATTAAGGTCTTATTTAATATTCTCTTTTCTGTATACATGGTTTATTCTCTTGGATGTTTTTCAAAAATTATTTTTTCTTCTTTTGACATATGTTAGAGTGCCAGAAAATTAGTGAGCAGCTATATTATTTCTTCTTCGGCCCTTCCAAATTATACTTTGTCCCTTTTACATTTTACTGCAAAATGACCTACATGAGCTATCTAAAATACATCCCATGGATCATTGGCTTTGATAAATACTTTGCTTCTTACATCTATTTCCTTGCCTGTCTTCTCAATTTTGATATATTTTTAAGAACCATCATGAGATGATTTCTGTAAACTGGACATACAATAACAAGACATTATGTTAGGAAGAACTCTTTTAAAATAGATTTATTTTAATTTTTGGTATTTAAAACAATTATCAAGTACTAATCGACCACACTACCTTTTAACTGTTTAAAGAGTTTTAAAACAGTGTTTGTTTGGAGGATAAAAATTAAACAGATAATATTCCTCCAAAGTCTGTATTTGAAATATAATGACTTAATTTTTATTTGACAGATATACAGTTACGATGAAACAAAAATGTTTGGCTATCTATATACATCTGTATGGATTATCTATCTTTACGATTTTTTTATAGTCAAAGTAACTCGTAGCTAAATATTTCATCTTTAATATGTCCAGTATAGCATTGTTATTTTTTGAGATTTGAGACTCCAAATTGCCCCATATAAATGTCTCATTTGAAAATACTCTTAACTCTAACAGCATTAATGATGCAACAGTAATATTCTTGGTCTCCTGGCAACAGTATCCATGATGTTGTGGCAAGTGAAGTGCAGAGAATGTGGGGAGATCAGTTGATGGGGAACTCTGGAGAGGGAAGTTAGTCTTCAGAGTAGGAGTGCTGTTAAATTGAACAAAGTGTGCTACCAGAAGACACGGTGAGAAATCCTGTAAAAGGGGAGCAGTAATAGATGAGAGACATAATATAACTGATGTGTTAATGTAGTATCAGGAATTATGTTTGTTCACAACTCCAGGGTAAGGAATTACAAAATCCACCAGATTAATTACTAACATATTAACATTTCAATAAATAGGCTGATAGTAAATGATTTTCACAATTTAACTTCAGACATTTCTAAAGTGAAGTATTAAAGTAAAATTCTGTACTTCACTGTTTTTTTAGCTATCAAGTACATTTAACTATTACATGCCAGTGAAAGTTATAGCCAAGTAATTTAGTATGTTTACATATATATTTTTTCTATAATCCTGAATTTCCTTTCAAGATTTTCTTTCTTCCTATAAAGCACTCATCAGTTACCTCTTTTGTATAGTCTCTAAGTACCTTAAAAGTGAATTCTATGTTATGCTAATAGAAGAATTTAATGCAAGTAAAGATTAGAAACTATAATCAGATTAATATATTTGACATTAGTAGTAATAAATTTAGTGGATTTTATTAAGGCAATTCTATTTTAAACTATTCAAAATTCAAGGACTGATTTTTGAATTGTTTCTTCAAAGAATGCTATTCAGCTGTTTCTCTTGTGAGAAGTGGCAGTGGGAGATATGGGAGATAGGAGATATGGGGAAAACATAATATTTCTAGCCAAATAAAGAGCAGAAGGTATTGACGTGAAGGAGAGAACTCCTCATGATAAAGAGAGTTAAGAAAAAAAGATACTAGGAATATAAGCCTTGTTTCAGAAAAACTGCCTTCCGGGCATGGATTTAAGTTTGTGTTTATGTTGGCAATGGTTGAAGAATTGTGGGAAAAAAGAGGAGTTATTTATGTGCCTGTGTGTGTGTGTGTGTGTGTGTGTGTGTGTGTGTGTGTGTGTGGGGTGTGGTGGGGGGGTGAGTTGGATGGGTGGGAAATAGGAAAGACACAGGCCAGACAGTATTTATGGGGGTGAGAGGAAATTGGTTTTCTGTGTGGGAAGGAGGAAAGGTCGTATTATTCCACCAGAAAAAGTTCAGCACTAAAGGAGAAAGGAAAGTAGTGGAGAGATTTCCTGCCTGGGGTAGATGGAACCCATATGACTCAATACTACAGACCACCTTAAATCGTGTGACAACAGGTTGCCATGGAAATGGTTTGTGCTACCAGGGGGATGAGCCTGGGAGGAAGGGAAGTCTTTGAGTGAGTGGGACTAGAGGGGTGTGTTGGGGGAAGTCATTTCAGCACCCAGTTGCCTTTGGACAGCTGCAGCTTAGCAGCCTTGGCAGCTGTTGAAAGTGCTTGCTCTCTGCGTTCTTTCTTTTCTTCTTTAATTTGTTTCTGTCCTTCCTTCTCTCCCTATTCTTTCCTTTTAATTTTAATTTATGCATTTATTTTTTTTTCTCTCTGATCACCTCTCCCCTTTTCCTGTGTGCTTACCAGCAGGCTCTTTCCAGAGCTTCACTCTAGCGGCACAACCCCCTCCCTCCCTTCCAGTTGTTCCTTGCCAGGACGGATTCATTCGGAGAGCAGCAGTTGGTAAAGTGAGTTCTTATGGCTGATAAGGTGTGGTGAGGGGAGAGGGGAAGAGACACTGATAGATGATAGATAGATAGATAGATAGATAGATAGATAGATAGATAGATAGATAGACAGACAGACAGACAGACAGACAGACAGATAGATAGATAGATAGATAGATAGATAGATAGATAGATAGATAGATAGATAAAGCTGAAGCTTTTCCCTGGAGCATTCTAGTGAGTTCTTCCTTTCCTGCATCTGCAGATAGTATTCATGAATCACGTGGAAAATGTATCTTCTGTTAGCTATAATTCTGGAGTTCCTTTCATTCTTTAAAGAATCCTTGATCCAGTGAGTGTTGACAGGGTTATCTACAAAAGGATAAGAGATCCAGAATGACTTGGGAAATGCTTACCTGGTTACTGGGTTTAATGTGAGAGTTATGGCAAGCTGAATAGGTTCCAGTGCAGAGGAGATGGAGCTTTGGTCTCACTAGATAGCTTTAGCTCCCAAATTGCCCAGAAGCCTGTTCAGAGTCTTCTCAGTGATATCTCCACTAAGTCACTCCCTCCAAAGGGAACTAGAGTACTCTGGCCAGCTCTCCTTTTCTGAAGTTGATGGCAGTTTGGAGACGCAGCAACTCTTTGCATTAGGTACATCAGAAGCAAAAGAAGCTTGACTCTGTGGTTGTTGAATTTGCATAGCTATCAACCTCTACCAGTCACTGTAAGGAGTAGAGGGGAAGAGGAAGGAGGTGATACTACTGCTAGCTCTCATACTTCCCACTGTAAGGGATTGATGTGAAACCTGAAAGGATTTGGGAGATGATTTCCTCAGAACAGTACACACTTTTAACACTTAAAAAACAACATCCACAGCAACACACACACACACACACACACACACACGAAACAAAAACAAACAAGAAATTGTATGTTTGAAGGTTGGGGCAGAATGGGAGGAAAGTGATAAGATTTCTCTGGAATTAGGGGGTGGGGTTTCATCTGGAGGAAGGCAGTTCCTTTTAAGCTTCTGAGCATGCTTTTAAATCCAGAGCTGTTTCTCTTTGAGACATTTGTGTTCTTTAGGTGTCTGGCATGTTAATTTTAATTGTTCCAGTGCACCTTTCACCTGAGTTTTTCAACTCAAAAACCCTCTTTTAGCATGGTTCTATCCACATATGTATAAAAATTTCACAAACAAGTTATTTACCTATTCATCGATGACAGGAATTCATGTAAATAGTAAGAACACTATTAGAATTGGAAATGGTGCTAATAAGCATAGTATTTGAAAAGAAGTGGTCATAAGTAGAGAGAATGACAGACCGGGCTATGAATAACACTAACATAGAAACCATGTGCCTGCCTTGTGGGTCTGAATAGAAACTAGAAACCTTGAATACTTTCACAATCTTTTGGTACAGGAGAAATTGATGTTTTCCTTTCCCTCTCTCCATTGGGCCAGGCCTAATTCTAATAAACCCAAAAGCATCTCTGAGCACTTTGCCACTCCTAGTAATTGAAAATGAAGTTACTACACATATTTTTAACGTAACTTAAAACATTTTTTAATTAAGAAAATTTAAAAATAAACACATTTTCTGAAGCTTTATAATTATCTAAGGAACATTTGTAAGAAGCTATACATTTGGAAAAAGAACCCACTAATTTCATGAGTAGAATACTGGACAAGTCAATCTTTGCAACTCAAAAAGTTTTGTGAATTGACTTAATTGGAACTGCTTTAGCATCAGTAGTGATATGACTCATTCTTCAAAATGAAATTTTAAAATGACTAATGCTAAAAGTGAATTGATATTGAGAATTCTCTCCCAAATCTTTAAATGCTATAGACTTGTAATATCAGCAGTGCATTATGGCATACGTGATACACTGTTTTGTGATGTAAATATTGTTCTAAGATGCAAGAATTGTGGTTAATCATATAAAAAATTATATACACACAATAATGAAAGTTTCACATAAACATTCAAATAGCTTTAACTTCCTATGACTTCCCCATACTTTTTCAAATCTGTTAAAATAGCACACATCAGTATTATAATTCTAAATTCAGCAATACATAAAATAAATACAGATTTTTTATCTATATTAAGAACTTTGGAAATGTACAGCTTCCCTTTTAAATGTTTAAACTTTTTAAATTTAAAACACTCATCCTTTGCCAGAAATTAATATGAAATATATTTTAAGATTGCTTTGTAATTAAATCTTTTGAGTGTAATAGGCTAACAGAAAAGTTCACAAGGAGAAATAGACAAATGCTTTATTATAATAAGCAACTTTTAATCAATATATTTATTTCAAACAGATTACAAGATAGATGCTTATTTAAAACAACTGATAAACACATTGTAATTATGGTACTCATAAAAAGAATGTTATAGGTTGTCCACAGAAGTACTTGTTTTTATAGAGATGAATTTCCTTTAAAATAATTTGCATCTACAATTAGACTCTAAACACAGGATTATTTATATATTTCCTTGTAAACAAAGCCTACTCTGATTTTAGTGAAATAATTAATGAATCTAATAGAAAAGACAAATTGGTTATTTAGATTTTTTTTACCTTCCATTTACTTTATATATATTTTTAAAACTTTAGCCATCACATTTTTTTAAAACTTCCACTATTACAAGCATAAATTAGTATGGCATATAGAGAAAGATTCTGCCTCAAGGTATTGTAACTAAGAATCTTCATTCAAAGAAAAATCATACTACATAAAATAAACTTAAGTATATGTACCTATATTTTCTTACATCTTGCTACTAGTTTCACCTGGCATACAATCTGAAGTAATCTGTGGAGTCATCTCTAGCTCTTTGAAGGGTGATATATTCTGATTTGGTGTTCATTCTAAGCATTGATTTAGGGATATATAGGTAGATATTCAGAAAATATAATTACTGTAGACTCAAGACAGCTGAGATAAATAGGTAAGTTGTTGATGTGTAGACATAACTGCAAAACACCCATGACTTTCAAGATCCTATCAATATATTGACTGAGAAACAACTTCCACTTTGAATTTGCTTTCTCTGTAATCAGGCAACTAAAGCACTGGAGCCCTCTATTGGTACAATACTTTTATCCCATTTAAAACTTCCACTTTGAATTTGCTTTCTCTGTAATCAGGCAACTAAAGCACTGGAGCCCTCTATTGGTACAAAGATTACTTTTATCTCACTTCTTTGCCTTTCACTACTTTTACTATCTCTGACTGATATCCTTCTGTTTTGGGTTAGCATGATAAACAAGCAAGAGAAAAGGTTCCTGCAGTATTGAGAATTAAAAACAAAATCAAACCTGACTATAAGACAATTTGGCTAAAAAAAATATCTTATTTATTCCTACATAGTTATTGCAATACTTTATGATTTATTTTACAGCTACCCCTCCACTCCCTAGCAATTATTAAATCAAAAGAATATGGTTTGTGTAACCAATAACTTGATTGACATAACAACTTCATTTTTGAAAGGGAAACAACCAGACAGTAGACATCTTACATTTTTTATCACAGAGCAGACACAAAGCAATGACTATTATAAGAAGAGGGTTCTTTCTGACCCTGCCCAGCTTATGGCTTAAGTAGTTATCCTTATTTTTTTTAACTGTTCTTTCAAATTTAAATGAGTCAAATATCAGTAGGGGTTTTCCCTTAGGTTAATGTAATACTTCACAGAGTGAAAACACTGCAAGATATTTCTGTAAGATTATTATCACTTTTGTCTCATAGATGATATTTTCTTTTTCTTTTTTATTTAGTACATTAGAATGTTAACATTAGCCAGGGTATTGTACTTTCTTATTGAATACAGCATGGAAATATCAAAGTTAATATCATTGGTCATAATATTTTTTTTCTTGATATATAAAATACTACTTTTTTCTAAAATGGTTATCTCTACTTTTATTTTTTTAATTTTATTACTAGTTTCAAGTATACAGTACATTAGTTAGACATTTAT
Source organism: Pteropus alecto (assembly GCF_000325575.1). Taxonomy (NCBI): domain Eukaryota; kingdom Metazoa; phylum Chordata; class Mammalia; order Chiroptera; family Pteropodidae; genus Pteropus; species Pteropus alecto. The sequence goes on from NW_006439187.1 coordinate 1,776,169, forward strand.
ATAGTTTATAAAACAATCACTCTATATCTGTATTTTTGGGAGTTAGCACAATAAACTTGGTGACTAAACCATAGCTTAAGTAAATGCCATTTCTTCCTTTTTTAATTATATTTATTGGGGTGACATTGATTAATTATATAAATTTCAAGTATACAATTCAATAATATGTCATATGTGTATTACATTGTGTGTTCACCACCCAAAGTCAAATCTCCTTCCATCACCATATATTTGACCCCCTTTATCCTTTTCTACCTTCTTCCATCCCACTTTCCCTCTGGTAACCACTAAACTGTTGTCTGTGTCTATGAGTTTTTGTTTGACTGGTTTGTTGGTTTCAGTTTTATATCCCACATATGAATGAAATCATATGGTTTCCAACTTTTTATGTCTGACTTATTTCGCTTAGCATGGGAATCTCAAGATCCATTCATGTTGTCACAAATGGCAGTATATAATCTTGTGGCAGACTAATATTCTGTTGTATATATGTACCTTATCTTCATTATCCAGTCATCTGTCGAAGGATACTTTGGTATTTCCATGTCTTGGCCACCGTGAATAATGCTTCTATGAACATATGGGTCCATAAATCTTTGCAGATAAATGTTTTCAAGTTTTTTGAAATACTGAGAATAGAGACATATGGTAATTCTATTTTTAGTTTTTTGAGGAACCTCCATACTGTGTTCCACAGTAGCTGTACCAATTTACCTCAACATAATACAGGCATAAATTAATAACAATTATTAATAACAATTATATTGATCTTTATCATTTTTTTCTTTTTCAATTATAGTTGACATTCAATATTATATTAGTTTCAGGTGTACAGCATAGTGGTTAGACATTTATATGATTTACAGAGTGATCCTCCTGACTAGTCTAGTACCCACCCAGCACTATCCATAGTTATTACAGTATTATTGACTATGTTCCTTATACTGTATTTTACATCTCCATGACTATTTTGGAGCTACTAATTTGTACTTCTTAATCCCTTCATCTTTTCATGCAGTCCCCAATCCCCATTCCCATCTGGCAATCACCAGTTTGTTCTCTGTATCTCTGGGTCTCTTCATTTTGTTTGTTCATTTATTTTGTTCCTTAGATTTCACACATAAGTGAAATCATATGGTATTTGTCTTTTTTTCCTGACCAATTTTACTTAGCATAATATCCTCTTGGTTTATCTATGTCATTGCAAATGGTAAGATTTCATTTTTTATGGCTGAGTAATAGTCTGTTGTATATTATATACGACAACTTCTTTATCCAATTGTCTATTAATGGGCATTTAAGTTGTTTTCTCTTCTCGTCTATTGTAAATAATGCTGCAGTGAACATAGCTATGTGTATATCTTTTTGAATTAGTGTTTTATTTTCCTTGGATAAATACCAGGAAGTGCAATTGCTGGGTCATAAGGTAGTTCAATTTTTAATTTGTAGAGGAACATTCATGCTATTTTCCATAGTGGCTGCACCAATTTGCAATCCTACCAACAGTGCACTAGAGTTTGCTTTTCTCCACATCCTTGCCAACACTTGTTTGTTGATTAATTGAAGATAGCCATTCTGACAGATGTGTGGTAATATCTCAGTGTGGTTTTAATTTGTATTTTCTTTAATGATCAGAAATGCTGGACATCTTTTCATACATCCATTGGCCATCTGAAGGTCTTTTTTGGAGAAATATCTACTCAAGTCCTCTGCCTGTTTTTTAATTGGACTGTTTTTTTTGTTATTTTTTTTGTTTTTTTTTTTTTAGTGTTACGTTATATGAGTTCTTTATAAATTTTGGATATTAACCCCTTAGCCGATGTATGATAGTCAAATATGTTCTCCCATTCAGTACGTTGTCTTTTCATTTTGTTGATGGTTTCCTTTGTTGTGCAAAAACTTTTTAGTTCGATATAGTCCCATTTGTTTATTTTTTCTTTTGTTTCCCTTGCCTAAGGAGATATATCAGAAAAAAAAATAATACTAATAGCAATGTCAGAGAGTTTACTGTCTATGTTTTCTTTTAGGTGTTTTATGGTTTTGGGTCTTACATTAAAGTCTTTAATCCATTTTCAGTTTATTTTTGTATGTGGTGTAAGCAGTTGGTCCAGTTTCATTTTTTGCATACATGTGTCCAGTTTTTCCAGCATCATATATTGAATAGACGTCATTACCCCATTGTACGTTCCTGCCTCTTATGTCATAAATGAATTGACCATATAAGTGTGGCTTTATTTCTAGGCTCCCTAATCTGTTCTATTGATCTATGTGTCTGTTTTTACACCGTTTTGATTACTATAGCCTTGTAGTATAGTTGGATATTAGGTAGAGTGATACCTCCAACGTTGTTCTTCTTTCTCAAGATTGTTATGGCTATTTCGGATCCTCTATGGTTCTATATAAATTTTTGGATTATTTGTTCTAGTTCTCTGAAAAATGGCATTGGTATTTTGATAGGGATTGTATTGAATCTATAGATTGCTTTGAATAGTGTGAACATTTTAACTATGTTAATTCTTCCTATCCATGAGCATGGTATATGCTTTCATTTATTTGTATCTTCTTTAATTTCTTTGTTTCAATGTCTTATAATTTTCCAAGTACAGATCTTTTACCTCATGGGTTAAATTTATTCCTAGGTATTTTATTGTTTGTGATGCAATTGTAAATGGGATAGTGTTCTTAATTTCTCTTTCTGATAGTTCATCATTGTTTTATAAAAATGCAACCAACTTATGAATATTAATTGCGTATCATGCTACTTTACTGAATTCATGATGGAACTTTTAGGTTATATATAGTATGTCATCGGCAAATAATGGCAGTTTTATCTCTTCCTTTCCAATTTGGAAACCTTTGATTTCTCTTTCATGTCTGATTGCTGTAGCTAGGACTTCCAATAGTATGTTTAAAAGAAGTGATGAAAGTGGACATCATTTTCTTGTTCCTGATCATAAAGAAACACTTTTAGCTTTTCCTCATTGAGTATGGCATTAGCTGTAGGTTTGTCATATATGGACTTTATTATGTTGTGGTATATCCCCTCTAGTCTCAGTTTGCAGAGAGTTTTTATCACAAATGAATGTTGTATTTTGTCAAGTGCTTTTTCTTCACCCATTGATATGATCATATGATTTTTAACTTTCATTTTGTTTATGTGGTGTATCATGTAAATTGATTTGTGGATATTGAACCAGGAATAAATTCCACTTGATCATTATGTGTGATTTTTTAAAATATATTGCTGAATTTTATTTGCTAATGTTTTGTTGAAGATATTTGCATCAATGTTCATCAGGGATATTGGCATATAATTTTCTTTTTTTTCAGCTTTATTGAAATATAATAGACAATTAGTTGCTTGTATTTACATTGTACAATTCAATGTGGTTTTTTTTTTCAATTATATGTGACATACAATAATATACCAGTTCCAGTTGTATAGCATAGTGATCAGAGATCCACATAACTCACAAAGCGATCACCCCACTAAAACTAGTACCTCTCTTCCCCCTTACAAATTTATTAAAACATTATTAACCATCTTCCCCATGCTACACACTACATCTCCATGTCTATTCTGCAACTATCCATTTGTACCTCTTAATCCCTTTGCCTTTATTTGCCATCCCTCCCAACCCCCAACCCATCTAGTAGCCCTCAAAATAATCTCTGTATCTATAAGTTTATTTCCACTTTTGTTGTTATTGTTGTTGATTTTGTTCTTTAGATTCCACATGTACATGAAATAATGTGATATTTGTCTTTCTCCATCCATCCCATTTCCTTCAGCCCAATACCCTCTAGGTACATCAAGGCAATATCTTTTTCTATCCTATTCCTTTTGTTTATGTGTGTCTTTTAATCTGAAGTGAGTCTCTTGTAGGTAGCATATATAGGAGTCTTATTTTCTTATCCATTCGGCACTCTATCTTATGGTTGGAGCACTTAATTCTTTTCCATTTGAGGTACTTGTTAATAGGAATGTAGTTATTACCATTCTTTATCCATATTTTTGATACATGTTCTTTCTCCTTAAAGAAGTCCCTCCAGCATTTCCTGTAATACTGGCTTGGTGGTGATAAATTTCTTTAGCTTATTTTTGTCTGGGAAGCTCTTTATCTGTCCCTTGACTCTA
>NW_006439187.1:1780653-1806096 GCF_000325575.1 Pteropus alecto
TGCCACTCACTTATTCGATCCTCTGCTTTATCTAATCTGTTGACTTCTAATGTATTCTTCATTTCAGTTATTGTATTCTTCATTTTGGACTTTTTTTATGGTTTCAGTGTCTTTTTTATGCTTATTATCTCTCTGTTGATGTTCTCACTGAGCTCTCCTATTCTTCCTCTAAGTTCATTGAGCATTTTTATAACCAGTGTTTTGAACTCTGCATCTGTTGTTAGATTGCTTGACTTCATTATTTTTGGATCTCTGTTCTGTTCTCTCATATGGTTTCCACTTCTTTGTCTTCCCATTTTGGCTCCCTTTTCTGTGTCTGTTTCTGTGTACTAAGAAAAGCTCTTAAGTCTTATTAGAGCGGCTTTGTGTTTTAGGTGTCCAGTGGTAAAGTCCTGAGAGGGGTCCATCTAAGGCGAAGTTTAGCCCCAGCCTGTGCCCCTCCGTGGTCACCTGTTAAAATTTAGCAAACAAACCACAGATGCTGTGCTTATAGTTGCCTCAAGCAGCCATGCCAGAAACTGCAGTCAGCTGCCACCAGCGTGAGTCTAGGCGCTGCTCATCAAGGGGCACCTGACTGGCTGATGACACATTTGGATGTGGCTTGGGCAGGGCTGCAAGTTGGGGTAGGTGGAGTTTCAAGGAATCCTCTGGGTGAAGCAACCTTTTTTGTCCAGTTTGATGATGTCTCAGCTATGGTAGCACTGAGTCCACACATTGGGAGGGGGAAGGGCTCAACAGAGGAATAATGGATACCACCAACACTTCTGCTTGGGAGATAGCCTTGCCTCTGCCCCGACTCTGACAACTCAGTGTCCCTGGTGCCCCTTGCACAGCCAGTTGGATGCTGGTGCTCAGAGTGAGCAGGTCCATCACCGTGAACATCCATTCTCGGACATGGCCCCTTTAAGAGACATCTGTCTGCAACTGCTGCTGCTGCTGTGGCCTCTGTCCCACTCAGCTGCTGGGACCAGGCAGCCTCACGTCCTTGCCCTGGCCTACCTTCTGCTGTTGCAGGGTGATTTCTTAGATTTCTCCCTAGTTGTATGGCTTGTTCATCTAGATCCCAGGCAATTTTCCTTGCTGTTCACTCCTTGTTTCTGTCACAACTTTGATTTGGTCACAAGAGGGATGAACAAAGCCTCTATCATCTTGACCATTTTTTTTTTCCAAATTTTAATTTTCTTTTTATTGTAATATCTTGTCCAGTTTTGGAATTGGTAATGGTGGTCTGGTAAAAAGAACTTAGGAGCTTTTCCTTCCCTTGAAATTTTTTGAATAGTTTGAGAATGATAGGTGTTAAATCTTCTTTGAATGATTGGTGAAATTCACCTATGAAGCCACCCAATCCAGGACTTTAGTTTGTTGAGAGTTTTTTGATTATTGATTTGATTTTGTAAGTAGTAATTGGTTGGTTCAAATTTTCTGTTTATTCTTGATTCAGTCTTGGAAGATTGTATGTTTCTAGGAATTTATCCATTTCTTCTAGTTATCCGATTCGTTTGCATATTATTTCTTGTAGTATTTACTTACAATCCTTTGTATTTCCATGGTGTCATTTGTCACTTCTCTTTCATGTCTGATTTTATTTATTTGGGTCCTCTCTCTTCTTTTCTTGATGAGTCTGGTTAAAAGCTTATCCATTTTGTTTATCATTTCACAGTGCCTGGTCTTGGTTTCACGAACTTTTTATAGTATTTTTTTCTTTTTACTCTTTTTGTTTATTTCTGCTCTGATCTTTATTATTTCCTTCTTTCTACTTACTTTGAGCTTCATTTGCTGTTCTATTTCTAGTTCCTTTAACTGTTAGTTTAGTTTGTTTATTTGAGATTTTTCTTGTTTCTTGAGGTAGGCCTGTATTGCTATAAATTTCCTTCTTAGGACTGCTCTCACTGAGTCATAGGTTTTGGGTGCTTGGATTTTCATTTTCATTTGTCTCAAGTTATCTTTTGATTTCTTCCTTGATCTCTTTGCTAACCCATTCATTGTTTAGTAATGTGTTATTTAGCATCCATGTGTTTATGTTTTTTCAGTTTTATTCTTGTAATTGATTTCTAGTTTCATACCATTGTGGTCAGAGAAGATGCTTGAAATGATTTCAGTCTTCTTAAATTTATTGAGACTTGTTTTTGGCTTAACATGTGGTCTGTCCTAGAAGATGTTCCATGTGCACTTGAGAAGAATGTATATTCTGCTGCTTTGGGGTGAAATGCTCTAAAAATATCAATTATTCATCTGTTCTAGTGTATCATTCAAGGCAACTGTTTTCTTGTTTATTTTCTGTCCAGAAGATCTGACTATTGGTGTCAATGGAGTGTTAAATCCCCTACTATGACTATATTAGTGTTGATCTCTCTCTTTATGTTGGTCAAAAATTGCTTTATATATCTAGGTGCTCCTATGTTGGCTGCATGCATGTTTACTAGAGTTATGTCCTCCTTTTGGATTGTTACCTTTATCTTTATGAAATGTTCTTAGTGTCTTATTATAGCCTTGTTTTAAAGTCTATTTTGTCTGATATAAGTATTGCTACTCCAACATTTTTTTAATCCCATTTGCATGAAATATCTTTTTCCAATTTCTTTCCGTCTCTGTGTGTCTTTTGATCTGAAATGGGTCTCTTGTAGACAGCATATGTGTAGTTCTTGTTTCCTTTTTCATTCAGATACCCTATATCTTTTGATTGCATCATTTAAATCACTTACATTGAAAGTGATTATTGATAGGTACATAATTATTGCTATTTTATTATTTATATTTATATTCTTTCCTCTTCTTCATCTTAAAGAAGTCCCTTTAACATTTCTTGTAAAATTGGTTTGGTGGTGGTGAATTCCTTTAGCTTTTTCCTGTCTGGGAAGCTCCTGTCGAACCTACAATTTTATGATAGTCTTGCTGGGTAGAATATTCTTGGTTGTAGGTTCTTGTTTTTCATCATTTTATTTTATTTTTATTATGGTGACATTGGGTTAATGAAATCCAGTAAGTTTCAGGTGTACAATTCAACAGTAAGGCATATATTATATTGCATTGTGCATTCACTACCCCTAGTTAGATTTCTTTCTGTCACCACATAATTGACCTCTTTTACCCCATCTGCCTCCTCTCTCATCCCTTATCACTTTAAATATTTCATACCAATCCCTTCTGGCTTGCCAAGTTTCTGTTAAAAAGTCAGCTGATATTCTTTTGGGAATACTCTTGTAAGTAGTTAGCTGCATTTTTCATGCTGGTTTTAGGAGTCCTGTGTCTCCAACCTTTGGCATTTTAATGTTCATGTGTCTTGGTGTGGGTCTGTTTGAGTTCCTCTTGTTTGAGACTCTTGCATGTCTGTTTCCTTCTCCAGGTTAGGGACATTTTCTGTCATCATTTCTTCAAATAAGTTCTCAATCCCTTCCTTGCTCTCTTTCTTTCTTCTTCTGGTAGCCCTATGATGCAATTGTTGGTATGTTTGATGTTGTCCCCGAAGTCTCTTACACTTTCCTCATTTTTTAATTTTTTTTTCTTTTTGCTGTTCTGAGTGTTTTCTGCTACTTTGTATTTCAACTCGCTGATTCATCTCTGCTTCATGTAACCTACTGTTGATTCTTTCTAGTGTATTCTTCATTTCAGTTATTGTATTCTTCATCTCTGACTGTTTTTTTTATTATGGTTTCTATGTTCTTTTTTATTCTTACTATCACTCTGTTGGAGTTCTCACTGTGATCATCTGTTCTTCCCCTAATTTCATTCAGCATCCTATAACCATTGTTTTGAACTCTGTATCTGGTTGGTTGTTTGCCTCCATTTCATTTAGTTTTTTTTCTGGAGTTTTCTTTTGTTCTTTCATTTGTGACATGTTTCTTTGTTTTCTCGTTTTGGCTGCCTCTCTTTGTTTCTATGTATTAGGTAGATTTGTTACATCTCCCAGTCTTGGCCCAAGTGGCTTTATGTAGTAGGTGCCCTGTGTGGCCCTGTAGTACAGTCTCCATCATCACCTGTGCCAGGAGTCCCAGGATTGTCCATTTTAAGAGTTGTCTGTGCTCTCCTGTTATAGTTAAGATTTGGTTGCTGTTAACATATCGGTGAATGAGATTGACTCTCAGGCTCAGTGGCTGTGAGGAGTGGCCATTCCCACAGGGTATGAGCTGCTTTGTGGAGACTGTATCTGTAGGGACCACTCTTTGGGTGTGCAGCTTCTGTGGCTAATCCCTTGATATTCTTTTGTGTTCTGATACCAGCCTCCATGTGTGTTTGTTCTGTAGCCCTTTGGGAGATGCTCCCATGCAGACCGATATCAGATGCTTCCTTTGATCTCCCAAGGCTACCTGCTAGGAGCTACAAAGAGATCCATGGTCTATCTCTAACTGTGCTGGACTTGGAGGCAATTGGGAGCAACCACACTGTGAATCGAGGCCAACTGCCACTAGTACCGATCTTGGAGCAACTTAGCAAAACGTCAAGGGAACCCCAAGCCCTGAGGCTGCCTTCCAACTGCCCATAAGGCTCAGCAGCTGAATGAGCCTTTGGGCGATATGCAAGTTGGTGGGGTGAGGTCCCAAGGAGTCACTCTAGTAAAGGAGAAGATTTCATGAGTCCAACACAGATTCAGATTTGCTGCCATTGCTGAGCCTAAGGCTACTTGCAAAAGTCTCAGATTACTCTGAGGCCAGCTGCTGCCCACCTCAGGCCTGCAGACCCCTGAGATTTGTTCAAGAGACAGTGCAGCTCAGGCTAGGGCTAGTTTCCCACCATCAAACGTTTCTCCCAAAGTGTGCAAGCCAAGCCCTGTTGATTGCTGTCAAATGAGCCTCCTGCCGAGAGCACATCATGGGGCTGGTTTTTGAGCCATGAGATTGCCATGGGCAGTTAGCAAGTTGGGTGAGGAAAGGGTCTCATTCAGTCACTGGATTGTAGCAAGTTGATCTCAACAAGCCAATGCAGATTCAGAATTGGCCCTGTGGTAAGAGGGCTCAACACTGTCAAGATGGTTCCTGCCTGCAGGCTGCACAGGAGGAGGGCCTAACTAAAGGACAATGGTGACTGTCCCTCCAGCCCTCATCCTGAAGTCACAAAACTCAATTATTCTCCATATGTCTTTTTTTTTGTTTTTATATTTTTATGTTGCACCTCTTGAGCTGCTATCCCTCTGTTAGTTTAAGTGTCTGAGAGTAAGTGTCCAAGAGTAAGTGAGCATAGATTAAGTGTCTGAGAGTAAGTGAGTGTATGCTCAGGTCTTTTAAGGGGATGTATGAATTTCCTGGTTTCTTCCTTCTTACCCGGACAGTTGGAATCCCCACTGATTTTAACAGCCAGATTTTGTGGGGACTACACTTCCTGGTACTAGAACACTGGGCTGGGGAGCCTCAGTGTGGGGCTCAGGCCCCTTGCTCCTTCAGGGGGCCCCTGCAGCTGAATATCACTACTGGTGCTCAACCACCCTGTGTGAGTTGGGGGCCCACCCATTTTGCTTCACAGTCCCTCCTACCAGTCTCTATGTGGCCTCTTCTTTTTATCCTGTTGTAGATGATATGTTCAGTTAGACTTCAGGTGGTTCTCCAACTTGATTGTTCTATAATTTATTAGAAATTTTAATGCAGTCATGGGAGACAGTGAACACAGTGTTTATCTACCCCACCATCTTGACTAGAACCCCTAACACTTGTTATATTACTTTTCTTGTTGACAATAGCGATTCTAACAAGTGTGAGGTGATATCATTGTGGTTTTGATTTGTATTTCCCTAATAGCTAATGAAGTTAATCATCTTTTCATATGTCTGTTGGCCATTTATAGGTCTTCTTGGGAGAAGTGTCCATTCAGGTTCTCTGCCCATTTTTTTAATTGGATTGTTCGATTTTTTGGTGTTGAGTTGTATAAGTTCTTCGTATATTTTGGATATTAGCCCCTTATCAAAGGTGTTGTTTGTAAATATCTTCTCCCATTCAGTTGACTGGTGCTTTGTGCTTTGATGGTTTCTTTTGCTGTGCAGAAGCTTTTTAGTTGGATATAGTCCCATTCATTTATTTTTGCTTTTACTTCCTTCGCCTTTGAGGTCAAATTCATAAAATCCTCTCTAACTCCAACGTAGTGAGTTTAGTACCTATGTTTTTTTCCATGCAATTCATTGTTTCATGTCTTATGTTTAGGTCTTTGATCCATTTTGAATTAATTTTGGTGTATGGTGACAAATAGCAGTCTAGTTTCATTCTTTTGCACGTGGTCCTCCAATTTTCTCAGGACCATTTATTGAAGAAGCTTTCTTTTCTCCATTGTATGTTTTTGGCTCCTTTGTTGATGGACCAAACATATATATATGTGGGTTTATTTCTGGGCTTTCAATTATGTTACACTGGTCTGTTTGTCTGTTTTCCTGCCAATACCATGCTGTTTTAAATATTGTTACTCTGTAGTATAATTTGAAATCAGACAGTGTGATACCACCAACCTCGTTCTTTTTTCTCAGGATTGATTTGACTATTTGTGGTCTTTTGTGATTCCATATAAATGTGATGATTTTTTTGTTCTATTTCTTTAAAAAATGCCATTGGATTTCGATGGGGATTTTATTAAATATGTATACTGCTTTTGGTAATAAGGTCATTTTAAATACATTGATTCCTCCAATTCAAGAACACGGAATATCTTTCCATTTCTTTGTGTCTTCTTCAATTTTTTTAATAATATCTTATAGTTTTTAGTGTATAGGTCTCTTTGCAGTCTTTGTTAAGTTTATTCCTAGATATTTTATTCTTTTCGTCCAATTGCAAAAGAAAAAATTTTTCTCCATGTATTTTTCTGAATTCTCATTGTTACTATTTAGGAATGCAGTGAATTTTTGGTACATCAATTTTGTATCCTACAACTTTACTGTATTGGTTTATCGTTTCTGAATTTTTTGTGTGTGGAGTGTTTACAGTTTTCTATATAAAGAATAATCTCATCTGCAAAAAATGACAATTTGACTTCTTCATTCCCAGTTTGGATAACTTTTATTTTGTCCTCTTTCCTGATTGCTCTAGCTAGGACTTCCAATACTGTATTAAATAAAAGTGGTTAGAGCGGGCATCCTTGTCCTCTTGATCTTAGAAGTAAATATTTCAGTTTTTCACCATTAAGTATAGTATTAGCTGAGGGTTTGTCATATGTGGCCTTTATTATGTTATGGTTCTTTCCTTCTATACTCACATTATAAAATGTTTTAATTGTAAATGGATGCTGCATCTTATCAAATGTTTTCTCTGCATCTACTGATATGATCACATGATTTTTATCCTTTTATTTACGTGATAGATCACATTGATCAATTTGCATATGTTAAACCATCCTCGTGCTGCTGGAATGAACCCCACTTGATCATGATGTATAATCTTTTAAATGTATTGTTGTATTTGATTTGCTAGTACTTAGTTTACAACTTTTGCATCTGTATTCATCAGAGATATTGGTCTGTCATTTTCTTTTTGTGTGTGTTATGTTTAACAGGTTTGGGTATCAGGTAATGTTTGCCTCATAAAATGATTTAGGAAGTACTGCCTCTTCTATTTTTTTGGAAGAGTTTGAGAACAGATATTAAATCATCTTCGAATGTTTGGTAGAATTCACTAGTGAAGCCATCTGGTCCTGGACTTACTTTTTGGGAGGTTTTTGATGGTTGTTTCAGTATCTTTACTGTTGATCAGTCTATTTAGATTTTTCAGTTCTTCGTGATTCATTCTAGGAAGATTATATATTTCTAAAAACTTGTCCATTTCTTCTAGGTTATTGAATTTGTATTTTTGAATGATACTTTCATAGTATTTTTGTATGATACTTTGTATTTCAGTGCTATCTGTCATAACTTCTCTTTAATTTCTGGGTTTTTTTGGGGGGTGAGGTGGTGAGTCTTTTCTCTTTTTTCTTAGTCTAGCCTGGGGTTTGTCAACTTTATTAACCTTTTCAAAGAACCAGCTCTTTTTGGCATTAATTTTTTCTATTATCTTCTTGTTCTCAATGTTATTTAACTCTGCTCTAATTTTTATTTTTCCCTTCCTTCTACTGACTCTGGGCTTTATTTGTTCTTTTTCTTGTTTTTTAAGATATAATGTTAGGATGTTTGAGATTTTTCTTGTTTCTTGAAATAGGCCTGTAATGATATGAAATTTCCTCTTATTATTACTTTTGCTATATCTCAGAACTTTTGATATGTTGTATTTTCATTTTCATTTGCTTCTATTCATCTTTTGATCTCTCCTTTTAATTCTTCTTTGACCCAGTTCTTTAGTAGCATGTTGCTTAATCTCCACATATTTGTGGTTTCTGGAGAGCCAGGTGTGGATCTGAGACCCACGGGGGGCTTTTAATAGCTAAGATATCCTTCACAATTCTCAACTGCCACAGTCTGGTAGAGGGGCCAGCCTGTTCTACATCTCTACTCCTCCTACCTGTCTCAAGGTGGCCTATTTTGCATGTCCTCTGTTGTAGGGCTTTTGTTCAGTTAGAGATCAGATGACTCCCAATGATGGTTGTTCTGTAGTTTATTCCTGCTTTCTTTTTGCAGTTGCTCTCCAGTTTTGAAGCATTATGATCGGAGAATATGATTGCTATAATTTCAATCATCTTAAATTTGTTAAGGCTAGTTTGTGTCCCAAAATATGGTCTATCCTTGAGAATGTTCCATGTGCACTAAAGAATGTATAACCTGTTATTTTGGGATGGAAGGTTCTGTAAACATCAATTATGTCCAATTGGTGTTACGTGTCACTTAAGGTTTATATTTTCTTATTGATTTTCTGTTTGGGTGATGTATCGATAGCTGACAGTGGGGTATTTAGGTCCCTTACTAAATGTGTTTTTGTCAATTTCTGCCTTCAGTTCTGTTAGTAATTGCTTTATATATTTCGGTGCTACCTGATTGGGAGTATATATAGGTAAGTGCTGTATCTGTTGGGGGGACTATTTTTTTTTGTTTTTATATTTTTATGTTTCAATTATTAATGATATATAATATGATATTAGTTTCAAGGGGTATAACACAGTGATTAGACATTTATATAACTTACGAAGTGACCACTCTAATAAATCTAGTACCAATCTGACACCATACACATTTATTACAGTACTACTGACATTAATCCCCACGCTATATTCTACATCCCCATGACTATTTGGTGACTACCAATTTGTGCCTCTTAATATCCTCCCCATTCACCCATCACCTTACCCGCAATTCTGAGAACCATCAAAATGTATTCTATATCAATGAGCTTGTCTGTTGTATATCCTGTTTCCTAAATTCCACATATGACATTCATCTTTCTCCTGTCTGACTTACTCCACTAAGTACAATACCCTCTAGGTCCATCTATGTTGTTGAAGATGGCAAGATTTCATTCTTTATTTTATGGCTGAGTAATATTTGATGTACCACCTCTTCTTTATGTATTCATTCATTCATGGACACCCAGATTTCCTCTATGTCTTGTCTTCCTCCATATCTTGGCTACCGTAAACAATGCTGCAATGAACATATGGATTCACATGTCCCTTCAAAGTAGTATTTTCACTTTCTTTGGATAAATACATAGAAGTGGGATTACTGGGTCCTTCTTTGTCTCTTATTATAGCCTTTGTTTTAAAGTTTATTTTGTCTGGTATAAATATTGCTAACCCAGCTTTTTGTTTGTTTCCATTTTCATGAAACATCTTTTTTCATCCCTTTATTTTCAGTCTGTGTGTGTCTTTTGATCTGAAGATAGTCTCTTAAAGGCAGCATATGCAAGAGTCTTGTTTTCTTAACCATTCAGCCACCCCATCTTTTCATTGGAGCATTTAATCCATTTACATTTAAAGTAATTGTTGATAGATACAAAATTATTGCCATGTTATTATTTATATTTTTTATCATTTTTTTTTCTTTTATCTTCTTCTTAAAGAAGTCTCTCTAACATTCCCTGTAATACTGGCTTGGTTATGATGAACTCCTTTAGTTTTTATTGTCTGGGAAGCTCTTTATCTGTCCTTTGATTCTAAGTATTAGCTTTGCTGTGTAGAATAATATTAGTTATAGATCATTGCTTCTCATCACTTTGAATATTTTGTGGCATGCAAAGTTTCTGTTGAGAAATCAACTGACAGTCTTATTGGAGCTCCCTTGTAGGTAACTAACTGCTCTTCTCTTGCTACTTTTTAGATTCTCTATATGTCTTTAACCTGTGGCTTTTTAATTATGTTGTATCTTGATATGGGCCTCTTTGAGTTCATCTTGTTTGAGATTCCTAGTCCTTCCTGGGCTTGTCTATTTCCTTCACCAGGTTAGGGAAGTTTTCAGTCATTATTTGTTGAAAAAGTTTTCAATTCTTTACTCTCTCACTTCTCCCTCTGTTACCTCTATGATGAGAATATTGGTACTTGATGCTTGATATTGTCCCAGAGGCCCCTTAAACTATCCCCATATTTTTTTTAATTCTTTTTGTTGTTGTTGCTGTTCTGATTGGGTGTTTTCTGCTACCTTATCTTCTAAATTGCTAATTCGAGTCTCTGCTTCATCTAATCTCCTGTTAATTCCTCCTAAGGGAGTCTTCATTTCAGTTAATGTATTCTTCATTTCTGACTGGTTCTTTTTAATGTTTTCTATCTCTCCTTTTATGTTTTATATGTCTTTGTTAAAGTTATCGTTGAGTTCATCTACTCTTCCCCCCAGTTCACTGAGCACCCTTATAAAAAATGTTTTGAACCCTGCATCTAGGTTGCTTTTCTCCATTTTGTTTTTTCTGGAGCTTTGTTCTGTTCTTTCATTTGGAATATGTTTCTTTGTCTTTCCATTTTAGCTGCTTACTTGTGTTTGTTTCTATGTATTAAATAGGTCTGCTGTGTCCCTGGGTCTTAGTAGAGTGGCCTTATATAGTAGGTGTGCCATGGGTCCCCATGGCACAGTCTTCCCTGGTCAACTGAGCATGGTGCTCCAGGTGTGTTCCTTGTAAGAGTTGTGTGTACCCTCATGTTGTAGTTGAGCCTTTGTTGCTGTTTGCACATCAACAGGTGAGTTTGAACCTCAGGCTGATTATTTGTGAGGATTGTTGGTGAATAGCTGACCATATGGAGCAAGATTCACTTTAGCAGGGCTCTGGTGCCTTCTGTCTGTTCTTTGGGTGTGTCATCCTCAGATGCAGCCATAGGTGTTGCTCTGGCTAGGTCAGAAGCTGGGTCACCAGGTGTGCCAGCCCCAGGGCCTCCTGGGATGGGCCCTGCCACAGGCCAAGTTTATCTGTACCCTGCCTGGGGCCACCTGTCATGAGCCACCAAACAATCCACAGATGGCTGCCACCCACACTGGGCTTCGATGTGCCTCAAGAGGCCAAACCATGAACCAAGGCCGGCTGCTGCTAGTGCTGGGCCTGTGACTGCTCAGCAAGAGGTACGGGGCACGCTGAGGCCAAATGCTTCTTGACTGGGTTTTGTGAACCTTTGAGAGATTTTAGGAAAGCCCTCAGCACGAACCAAAACAGGCTGTTTGTATGGAAAAGCCACTGGAAGCAACTTGGGTGGGCTCGCAAGTTGGATGGGGTGGGGTTTCAGGGAATCACAAGGGCAGGGCAATGGTATTAGCCAGGTTCATGGAGACTTGGTTATGGCAGCAGCCTGCCTCTGTATGCTGGGTGAAGGGAGGGCTCAACAAAGAGATAATGGATTCTGCCACCATTTCTGTCTGGGAGAAAACTGTCCTTCCAGCCCTTGTCCTGAAGCCAGACAACTCAAATCTTCCCTTTATGTGTCTGGCACTTTTTAAGCAACTTCCCTAACACTGGTGCTCAGAGGAAGTGAGTCCATCAGTGATTATGTTTGTGTACAGGCCCCTTATGAGGTTTGTCTGCTACTTTAGCCACCCTCCATCTCACTCAGCCACAATCTCTGCTGGTTTTCACAGCCAGAAGTTGTGAGGACTTCTCTTTCTGGCACTGGAACCCTGGTCTGGAGAGCCAGGTGTGGATCTGAGACCCACGGGGGGCTTTTAATAGCTAAGATATCCTTCACAATTCTCAACTGCCACAGTCTGGTAGAGGGGCCAGCCTGTTCTACATCTCTACTCCTCCTACCTGTCTCAAGGTGGCCTATTTTGCATGTCCTCTGTTGTAGGGCTTTTGTTCAGTTAGAGATCAGATGACTCCCAATGATGGTTGTTCTGTAGTTTAGTTGTAATTTTGACATGAGAGGAGGCAAGCACAGCATTTACCTACTCTGCCATCTTGGCTGAATTGCTACATGTTGCTTTTAAACATTATCCCATCATACCATTCAGTCAGTTGTGTCTAATACAGACACATGCTATTTGATCTCACTTTAAATTCATGAAAATTAACCTCAATCGTATATTATGATTATCTCATGAACAAAGTTTATAACTTCAAACTAACAATTATTATAGTATTTATATGAATAAAGATAGAGAAAGATCACCATCTTACATCAAAAATTACAATTCTAACAAATTCTTGAGAATATCTGTTTGCATACACCAAATGATCTAACAATTTTGACATAATCGTAGTGGCTTTATTTTACTTATAAATTTAACCTCTATTAGATACATTGATAATTTACTTCCTAGTATTAGTTTGATTTATGTTGAGGCTAAGTCTGTTTTTAATTTTTTCATATGCTTTAGGTGTAATGGTGATTTCAAGATGCTAACATTTTCTCTCAATATTTTCCTTGCTTTCTAGCTGACCTCTTGACTTCAAAATGTCTGAAATCAGATTCAGCAATCTCACTTGGGATCAAGTTATAATACTAGATCAGGTGTTAGATGAAGTAATTCCAATTCATGGAAGGGGGAATTTCCCCACTTTGGAGGTAAAACCAAAATATATAATTCATGTTGTAAAAGATCAACTGATAGAGAAAGGAATTATTGTTAAAGATACCCGATTGAATGGTTCCACAGCAAGTTACATACTTGCAAGCCACAATGGAATCAGCTATAAGGATCTGGATATTATTTTTGGTGTTGAACTACCAAGTGATCAAGAATTTCAGGTTGTTAAGGATGTAGTTCTAGGTTGTCTACTTGACTTTTTACCAAAAGGTGTAAAAAAGGAAAAGATCACCCTAAAGACCATGAAAGAGGCTTATGTGCAGAAGATGGTCAAAATTTGCAATAAGCAAGATCGTTGGAGTCTCATCTCTCTTTCAAATAACACTGGGAAAAACGTGGAGCTAAAATTTGTGAATTCACTCAGACGACAATTTGAATTTAGTGTCGATTCTTTTCAAATTCTCTTGGATCCCATGTTAGACTTCTACAGTGACAAAAATGCTAAGCTAACCCAAGAATCCTATCCTGTTGTGGTAGCTGAAAGCATGTATGGAGACTTCCAAGAAGCAATGACCCATTTGCAATATAAGCTTATATCTACCAGAAAACCTGAAGAGATTAGAGGTGGTGGTCTTCTGAAGTACAGCAACTTGCTAGTTCGTGACTTTAAGCCAGCTTGTGAAGCAGAAATCAAGACCCTGGAACGTTACATGTGTTCTAGATTCTTCATTGATTTTCCTGATGTAGCAGAACAGCAAAAGAAGATTGAATCATACCTCCGCAACCATTTCATAGGTGAAGAAAAGAACAAATATGACTACCTTATGACCTTGCGTGGTGTTGTAAATGAAAGCACCGTTTGCCTCATGCGTCATGAAAGAAGACAGACACTCAATATGATCACTCTTATGGCTTTAAAAGTACTTGGAGAACAGAATATTCTACCCAATACAGACAATGTAACTTGCTTTTATCAACCTGCTCCATACTTTGCTTCTGAGGGAGGGTACCCTTCTTATTATGTATCATCTGGACCACCACCTATTTTCTTTCAGCCATACCACCCACTGCACTTTCATGTGCCAAATGGTATGGTTTAAAAAACAAACACATAACAGAAACTTTGCTTTATTTAAACACCCTTCAAAAGCAAGTTTCCAAATTTCATAAAATTTAAGATCTATTTTTATTTTAATGTAGTTACCAACTATTTTCCATCAATTATAGCTTAAACATCGTAGTAAATACAATATCATCGGTGAACCAACAACTGCAAATAATTTTGAAATGTTATTGATTACCTATAATAATTTTCTAATGCAGTGGACCACTTAAAATGATTTTCAAATTTTATTCACTACTTATGACTTTCAAATTTGCTATGACAAATACATTATAGATGCCTCCATCTTTGATTAAAATATAAAAGAACAGACTCGTATTTAAAATCCAGAGGTAAAGACAAGTGCCAACATTTTGTATTCAATCAATTCCTTTGTTACATTCACTTCATTTTTTTTCTAGTGAATGTTACCCTCAATGAATTTTCAATACTTAACAGAAATGCCTAATTTCAAAGACAACAGATGCAGAAGACATTAAAACCCTGGACTTTGCAACATTTATTTTGTTTCTAAATTAAATTGGGTTAGATACAAAATCCTACTATAGAAGAAACACTGAAAAAAATGGTTCTGGAAAACACTGGACATTGGTAATTTATCAATTATCAAGTAAGTTAGTTAATGTGTAAATAAGAAGACTAATATCATCCAGCTCTAAAACCTATACTGTGACAAGTTATATAGGATTTTTTTCCCAAAATAAGTTGAAAAGAATGACATGACCGACTCTGAATATGAAAGTTTATCATCATCTGTTAAAAAGAGACTTTAAATGGCCAATAGCAAAAAAACAGGCAGATGTTTTTGCCATGGCATTTATTATTTTTATGACCTACTTGACCAGCATCTTAATATATCTGGATACATCGTTAGTAAGTAAAGATATTTTCTGAAGCATTTCTTTTTCATTTTGCCCTTACCAAAGATCAATTTCTAACATGCCACTCAAGTGCCTCCTATGTGAGTTTTTACATAACACTAATTTATTCAACAATTACATATGTTCATCAAGTATCTGAATATCTATTTAGTATATCAAATATGCTGCTATAAAATCTAATAGTGGGATTAAACAGTATTTTCATTGCATAATGAAGAAAATAATCCACAACAAATATTATCTAGTATGACAGAAGGGAAGCGGTCCTGAATGAATATAAATAAGACCATCAGAAAACTTCAGTATTTTTACTTGCTTCTGATTTTTTATGAGTTCCATCTCAGTTTTCATTGACTATTCCAAGTTTTCCCATCACAACATCCAGCAGGCATATTTTGAGACTATGTCACTTATATACTGTGCTTAATTTGTCTTCTCTGTATTTCAATATTGGACATAAGAATTACACCAAATATGCCATTTTCAAATAACCAATATTTCTGAGATGTTTTATACCACAGCACCATTGGCTATCAGTATATTTTAATGAATTATATTTAATATATATATATAATGTGTATATATATATATATAAAGTCACACAATGTTGAGACTTTAAAACATGGATTGACCTCCTTGCTTGAGACAAATAAAGATTTAATATATATATAATGTGTATATATATATATATAAAGTCACACAATGTTGAGACTTTAAAACATGGATTGACCTCCTTGCTTGAGACAAATAAAGAATTAATAAATGCTGTATTAAAGAGAAAATTCAGTAGTCTGTTGATATAATGTATTGGCTAAGAATAATTGATCTTTCTCTTTAGTTTTCAGTTCATGAGAGTGCTTGACATAAAATTGAAGGAGTATATACTATATTAACAGTACCAAAAAAAAAAAAAATTCTAAAACGTATAGGAAAAGTATTTAAGAATAAAAGATCTATGATAGTGATGAGTCACAGGTAAAAGTTCAGTAGTCTGTTGATATAATGTATTGGCTAAGAATAATTGATCTTTCTCTTTAGTTTTCAGTTCATGAGAGTGCTTGACATAAAATTGAAGGAGTATATACTATATTAACAGTACCAAAAAAAAAAAAAATTCTAAAACGTATAGGAAAAGTATTTAAGAATAAAAGATCTATGATAGTGATGAGTCACAGGTAAAAGTTCAGTATTTTTCAGAGTAGAATTTATGCTGAATAGTATAATTCTGAAGCTTTTGGAAACATCTTAACCCCCTGTGCTTCCTTAACTTCTTTGAGAATTTGAACTCTAAAAATCAAATCCCCTATGGTATTCTCCTAAGGCTTCAAATCCTGCTGGAAGGATGACCTGCTTCCTCCTGACATTCATGCATATGTTTCCATTATAGTAAAAAAGCTTACAATTGGTACGTGAGATATTGTCAAGAGAGATAATCCAAACCTGTTAAATGGGAATGGTATCTCTAAAGAGAAAGGTATAGCTTTATCTCTCATGGCTTTTATTATGTAGATACTATGACAAATTAGGCTGTCCATTGCTCCCAACCAAACAGAAAAATGTTTATCATCAATAGTGTATGAGTATCTCTCCAGGATTAGCCTAGTTGCCTTGAGCAGCACTATTTTCTCATTCTGTATATTAGAATAATAAATGGAAAAGTTTTTCTATAAGGTGAGTACTAGCCTCTTGGCTAAAAATGTTAATAGAAGTTAGTGCAAAATCTGACTCTAGAGCATGTCATCCCATTACAAGAGAGAAATGGTGTCTTTTCGTATTTTATTTTATACAAATCCATGACTGAGTCTTGTTTGGCAATTGCTCACCTGCCCCTCCACCCAGAAACCTAACCAAAGGCAAAAAAAAAGAAAAATCTTTTTGATATAGTCCTAGCATCCATATCAGTGGGACACATTTGGTGTTAGTTACAGGTACATATTTTTAAACCAAAATATTCTTGCATTTCATAAATATCCATACATTATTATCAAAATTCGACTAGTAGAGTATTTGTAACTTTTAAATTTGGAAATATTCTAATAGTGATTGAAGTCCAGTTTAGTCAAAGAAAGTTGAAAATATGAGTTATCTGGTTTAAATGAGAGATAGCCCAGCTAAATTAAAAACAAAATATCAGAGATAGAACAGTTGTTAACTTCTCAAGAAAATTGGGAAAGCGTCCTGGGCCCAAATTCCATTTTTTAATGTCATCTTAGAAAGTTAATTTTAGGTATTAATAAAGATATCAATATGCAGATACCTAAGATGTGATTAAAACTTTCATTCAGTGGATCTGTTATCTGGAAGTATTCATCCAACTTTAAATATAGAAAGTTAAAGTATACAATTGAGAAAATATTTGAGTTTTAAAGTTTGTAATGCTTTTCAAAATTACACTGACATATAAATACAGCAGTACCATTTATAGAGTATTTTAAAAATAATTTAATGTAAATTAACATTAAAATAGGATTGGGAATATGTGGGACTACAATTTGTTAAACATTATTATGAAGACTGTTTGACAAGGCATAAAACCCAACATTTTAACCTGCTTTGAGATTCATTTGCTTTACCATTAAAAAATAAAACACATTTAATGATGTTTAGCTTTTAGGTCTGCTGTCCTTTTTTTGGTTTTATTCTATATGTTATAATGTTAAAATTTATACAACACATCTTAGAAATTGTATTGCTGATCTACTGCTCCATTATATGAACACTTTTTCAGCATGTATAACTGGAGGTAGCTAATTTGTTGGAACATCAGTGTATTGCTCTTAAGTGTTTTCTTTAAATTTATTAGGGTGACATTTATTAATAAAATTATATAGGTTTCAAGTGTCCAATTCAATAATACATCATCTGTATTCTGCATTGTGTGTTCACCACCCAAAGTCAAATCTCCTTCCATCACCATATATTTCACCCTCTTTACCCTTTTCTACTGCCCACGCCCCCCGCCCTTTCCCTCTGGTAACCACCATACTGTTGTCCGTGTCTGAGTTTTTGTTGTCTTATTTGTTGCTTTCGGTTTTATATTACACATAAGTGTAAAATCATATGGTTCTCAACCTTTAAAAAGTTAAGTGTTTTCTTAAGGAAACAGTTTTCTCTGAATTTTGTGAGTTTGATTTAAAAAACATTCTTTAGACTACATGCTGTTTGGAAGCTAATTTAACATGTAACAGGCAATCTGTAAGCTCAAAACGTCACTCTTTCTGTTTGCTTTGATTTAATATGGGGCAGTGTGAAATTATTAATTGTGAAAAATAACTGAGTCTAAGGTAGTGATACATGTATTGCATTAGTTTTGAAACAACAGAAACCCCTTTTTGTTTCGTTGTTGCTCTCAAAGGAGCAACAGAAAGTTTATAGATGAAATTTTTTGTATATGTGCTTTTTATGACCTGTCAAAAAAAGGAAAAACAACTCTATCCTAGAAAAAGAGTATATATAGATACACCTTTAAGTACCTCAAGGCCAAGAAAATGACCCCTGTAGATGCATAAGTGGCCTTTGTAAAAGAGAAGTGTCTTGAGAAGGGTCCTCTTTGCAAAATTTTCTCTTGCAGCTCCAAATTCAAATGATGGATTTTATAACCCTGTTAAATCAAACTCAAGTAGTTTCATGGTGATTTATGACAATTCACTTGTTATACATTCTAGACTGGTGATAGAATTTGAACCATTCTTTAAAATTCTAACAAGTAGTTCACTTTATCTGATAAAGTGTGACCAAGTCACACTTGGTCTTGGCTCAACTAGAGAATCCAGAAGCCCAAGACTGAATTATTGTTTTAGCATTTGTACAGTTCCAGAGATATCAGTAGGGGAGATCAGTCTCCATAAAAATGATGGTAAATAGTGGTATGAGTGTTCACACTAATATCTTATTCAACAAATTCATTTTTATTATAGGTGAACAACATAAAAAAAAACTTTCTATATAGAATGTGACTTCAATCCCAAATGGAAAAAGTAATAAAAATGTTATATCAATTAAAAAAGGAATTCCAGTATATGTATACTTATCACTTCTAAAATGTTTCTTTAAATTAAAAACTGTATTAGATAGCCATTGATGTTTAAAATTTATGTTTTAAAAGGTTTATTTTATAAATTTTCACTTCCCCAAGTAAAATTAGTCAACCCAATATATTAGTGGATATTTAAATAAAGATAATTGATAATAATGTTTTTTAAGCCTTACATGTGAATTCCATGAACAAAAGGATTTCTACATAATTTTATTTTCTTTATGGTTTTGGGAGTTTTATTAGAGTAGCTTTGGGATACTTAGGATTACATGCCTTCAAAAAGCATTGTTTGCTCAGGCAGTGAACTCCAAATAACAATTGTCTTATTGCAACTCCTTTAGATTATTATCAGACAAAATGCTTTCAGATAATGTCAGCTAGTTTAAAAAATGTAAATTATAACAGTTATTAAGGTTAAAAATCTACTTCTTTTAAGAGCACCTAAATATATCTTTAAAGTGAAAGGCATCATCTTTTAGGTAAATAGTATATATACTGAAACAGAAACCATGCCAGGGAGGTTATCTGCTTTAGAAGTGTAGAGAACTATATTTAATATGCTGTCAATAGATTTATATGAAATTCAGTGCCTGTTTACTAGGTTAAGGAGAGTACCTCGTAGAAAGGGCAATCAGATTGTAATCCTGACAGTTTACAAAAAGGGGCACCCGTACTTCATTTTCCTGAAGAGCAAGTTTTTAATTCCTCCTCTTTTTCTTCCATTTTTTTCTCATTTATGAAAATGATACCTCTCTGTATTCACAGTGATAAGATACAAGAAAGAAATAAAGTCTAAGGGCAAATTATTATAGCTTATATTACCAAAAGATAAAATAACACTGTTACAAGTTTAGTTCCTAGTGAAAGAGTCTGGAAATGTTAGAATTATTGACTCAGGATAGTGATCATAGATGGCCCCATTCTAGAGAATAAAGCTTTCAGGTATGCATTGGGGAGAATCTAATTTTAGGACCTCTGATTTTTCAAAATTTAACAAGGATACACTAACAACACTTTAATTCAAAGGCCATGATTCTAGAGATAAACATTCACTTTTCAGTTCTTTAAGAACTCTGGAATTCTAGGCAACTAAATAAGAAATCACTTACATGGCTTATTGTATAATTCAGAGTTCAATTGGTATAAATAATAAACTGACTTTTTTTTTTTTTTACTAAGAAATAGTCAAAATCATTTAAGCATTGTTATGCACTTTTGTATAATTGGAAATTTTTTAAAGTTGCATAAGAAGTTGCATTTCAGTTTCGGTATATATAAAAACTATAAGTCAAACTAAAACTTTTTTAAGAAACAAAAGCCACGTATCAATTTAGATTGATATATAAAATTATATGTCAAGTATACAAACTTACAAAAAATTTTAATTCCTATAGAATTAATGTCACATTAAACTATTAATCGATGATTCACCATTAATTATAATGCAATGTCACATTTATTGAAAAATTTCAGTATATTTTATGTATTTCAGTCAAAATCTTAAGTGTTTTCCAATAAGTATTGGAAATAACCTGGTGGATTATCTGGATTCTTCAGATCTCAATCCATTATAATTGTATAATACATCCCATGGCTTTTTTTTTTTTCTATTCGTCTATTTTTTTTAAGTTCCCAATTTATAAATGAGTAATGCTAAAACATAAGGTGACATAGCAAACTCTTAATTGATCTTTAAATAAAGATATTCTGCTATTTTAAAACAAATCCCTTATAATGGAAAAAATATATCTACTTATATCCATACACTGCTACTAGATTTTTAGTTAAAAAGCAAAGTTCTTTTTGATAGCTTGCGGCTAATTGTTTCATATCACACAGTCCCTATTTAGATTGAGTGAAATCAGTAATTTCCTTCTAGTTTGAAAAGTGTGAACAACTAGAAAGTTCTTTCTTTAAAGTCCTTTTGTATGTTAAGTGAAATTCTTAACATGCAAAACAAAGAATTAAGGCAATTATCCAGATAATTCAGGCCAGAAACATGTCACTAACGAATGAGGAAAAGCATACCTAAATTATTTATGGTCCAAGTCACTGAATAACTGCCTTTCTCCCATATAGACCAGACCAAAAATAACTATTGGGTATGAGAAAAGTCCTGCAATACTATTTCACTAGATGTGAACAATTTAGTGGAAATTTAATTTAGAAGATCTGACTTCAAAGCTTAGCAAAGAATTAAATCCATAAACTTTTATCTTAAAAATGTGTTTCAAGTTTTAATTAATTCAAATCCAATTGTTTAGCATTAAAGAAAATGTCAGTGAAAGGAATTATATTCACTGAGTGGGAAATGAAATAGAAACATCTAAATAGTTGTCCTGCATCCAGTAAAATTGCTGATATGATCTCCTACACTAACTCAAGTAGACAGATCTACATTTTAGCATTAAGCAATTCAGCATTTTAGGAAAGCAGTAAATATAAATATAGCTTTATAAATGTTTTAGGTGCCTTTTTAGCCTCATAGTTCACATCACCAATCTTTTACTATAAAAATTTTGAAGCGTTCTTAAGAACTGTGTATCTGTAAATGAAAACTTTAAGTGTATTAATGGAGTATCTAACATGACTGACATGTCCAGAGTTGAGTAAAATATGTATCTTGGCTTTAATGTTGACTATATGTTAAAACAGATCAGTTTTGTTTGTTTGTTTGTTTGTTTGTTTGTTTTTACCATGTCATTGCTCATTATATAACTCTGAGACATGTATGTACTATTTTGGCAAATGAATTATACTGTTGACAAAAAAAAATAATGTTATCTGAACAGTTCAGGGTCTTTTGGGTAGAAACTTTTTAAATGGATTATAATTGTACTCATTATTTATCTAATAGCTCATATGTTTTTCATTTGCTTTGTCTTGTGTTTTTTGCATTGTGTGGAGAAAGCACTACAGAGATTCTGTTATTACATTAAATTAGTTTTTGAAATAAAATCACTGTGAAACATGCACCATTGTGCCAACTGCAAAATGGATAAATACTTATTATTTCAAATACCACCAAATTAATTGTTTAATTAATTAATCTCAGGAACTTTACCCTGAGATTTATACAGAATCCCCATTGATAATCAATGGGAAGAAACTGACCTTCAGTATAATATGGCTTTTTATAATTGACTTTTACCATTTATAATATATATTAACCAACAGATAACCCTATTCACATAGCCTAATTATATAAATAGTTTGTATTCATTTATTTCTCAAATTTCATTTGATTTTACATTGGTAAAATTTTCTTGTTTATCTTCTCCTCCCTCTCAAATAAATGGTGCCTACAATACATTGGATAAGAACATATTCAGTGATGAAATAAATAAAATGGCAGTATCACTAAAGGAAATGAGTTAAAATGACATGACATTGTATTGAATCCCCCCCCCCACACACACACACACACATACACACAAACACCATACAGTTCACAGAGCCCCATAACATCTCTACTTAGGTCTGTGTATACTGACCACATATTCAAGCAATGATGTTACGTGATCACTCTATGGTTACAATAAAGCGTTTATTAGGAGAATAAAGAACTATGGTAAAAGTGATCAGGGAGATAAAACACTCAATATGGTTTCCTTGGAGTTTCTACAGCTTTAGCAACTGCCTAGCAACTTTGTACAGGATTAAGTATCATGTGAAATACAGAGCAATATATCAGTAAATACCATTATGATAAAGATAGCATATTTGCTCTACATAATGTAAATTATTAGGTTACTAAAGCTTAAAGTAAAATGGATGATTACAATAAAAAAGCAAAATGAACCACTGACACAATGAACAAAATTTTTTAATCTTATAATATGCAAGGATAAATTGTGCCTTGCCTGGTACTTTAAACTTTACCAGAAACCATAGATATTATCCACTTATATAAAATAGCCAGCTTTAAATTTATAAACAAATGGTAAACAACAAATGCAAGCTAAAAAAAAAAAAATCTGTTTCACAATGTTTTCCTTGTAATGTGCCAGTTAAATCATGGATGATATATTAAAAAGGGCACCATTATATTTATATGGTATATTTTATCAAGCACTGTAACATTGTTTCATTACTAAGTATTAGTAGCAATGAAATTCACTTACATTGGGGTCCCTGACAATGATGCCATTAAGGTATTTGCACGTTACAAAATTTCTTATTATATTTAGTGATTGCTGAAGGAGCCAAAGGCAGTGTGTGAATTGGGTGAAGCGGGATTTCAGGGACTCTCCAGGGTGGGATGAACAGTGTTCACCAGCTTCATGCAGATTCAGAATTGGTGCCTGCTTGCCCCTGCAGGCTGTGTAGGGGAAGGGCTCAACACATAGACAATGGAGGCACTAACTCTGAAGCCATACAAATCAGACATATCCCCATATGTCCCTGGCACCTTTTGAGCTGCTATCCCTTCACTGGAGCTCAGGGTTAGTGCCTGTGAGCGAGCGAGTCTGTGCAAGGGCCCCTTTAAGAGGATGCCTGGGTTTTCAGCAGTCTTTAATAACACTAGGATGGGACAGAATCTCCACTGATCTTCACAGGCTGCTTTTATGGGGACCACTCTTCCTGGAATTGCATCTCTGGGCTGGGAGCTGGGTGTGGTGCTGGGACCCCTGGATTCTTGATGGAGATCTCTAAACTGAGATATCCCTCCCAACTCTCATCTGTCACACATGGGTGTGAGAACAGCCTGATTCAAATCTCTGCCTTTCTAACCGGTCTCAATGTGGTCTCTTCTTTATAGCCTTAGTTATAGGAGTTCCATTCAGCTAGTCTTCCAGTGGTTCTCCAGGTTGATTTTTCTGTAATCTTAATGTGGTTATGAACAGAGGTGAGCACAACACTAACCTGTTCCACCATCTTGACTGGATCTTACATTTGTTAACACTTGTTTTGTGACCTACATATGATGTATCCTTGAGAATATTTTCTATGCATTTGAGAATGTGTATTCTTCTGCTGTTGAATGAAATGTTTTGTATATATCTGTTTGGTCCATTTGGCCTAAAATATAATTAAAGTCTATTATTTCCTAATTGATTGTCAGTCTGGATGATTTTGTTGAAAGCGGGTTATAGAAATCCCCTACTATTGTATTGTCTATTTTCCCTTTCAAATCTGTTCATAATTGTTTAATATATTTAGGTACTCTAATATTGGTTTCATATATATTTCCAATTGATATATCTTCTTGAGGAATTGACCGCTTTATTATTATGTAAAGACATTCTTTGTCTGTTATTACAGCTTTTGACTTAAGTCTATTTTATCTGATATAAGTATTGCTACCCCTGATCTCTTTGGTTTTCAGCTTGCATGGAGTAGCTTTTTCTAAGGACACTTTCAGCTTTTCAGTATCCTTATAACTGAAGTAAGTCTCTTGTATGCAGCGGACAGCTCGCTCTTGTTTAATCCATTCAATCACTCCATAAATTCGAATTAGAGAATTTAATCATTTAATTTATAGAACTTATTGAAAAGTAAGAACATACTATCAGCAATTTCTTATTTTTTATGATTATTTTGTATCTTCACTGTTTCTACCTCTCTGTCTTTGTGAATTGATGTTATTTTGTAGTTGATAGCTTTGATTATTTTCTCTTTATCATTTGTATAGCTACTATAAGTTTTGCCTTGTGATTACCATGTGGCTTTTATAATGCATCTTACTGTTATAAGTCTACTTTTAGCTGAGAACAAATTAATTTCACCTGTGTAAAAAAGTTCTAAAATTTCACTGGCCCTCTCCTGTATTTTATGTTGTTGGTATTTCAATTGAAATATTTTATATTGTTTATTCATTAACAAAATACCATAGCTATAATTATTTTTGTTGTTGTTTATTTATTTATTATGGTGACATTGGTTAACGAAATCCAGTAAGTTTCATATGTACATTGTAACGCTAAGGCATATGTATATTTACATTGTGTGTTCACCTCCCATAGTTAGAATTATTTCTGTCACCATATATTTGACCCTCTTTACCCTGTCTACCTCACCCCTATCCCACCCTCTTCCCTCTGGTAACCACGAGTCTATTGTCCATATCCATGAGTCTCTGTTTGTTTGTCCTATTCCTTTGTTACTTTTAGCTTTATACCCCACATATAAGTGATACCATGTGGTTTTCAACTTTTTCTGTCTGGCTTATTTCGCTTAGCATGATTATCTCAAGGTCCATCCATGTTGTCGCAAATGGCAGTATTTCATCTTTTCTTATGGCTGAGTAATATTCCATTGTATATATGTACCACACATTATCCAATCACCAGTCATAGGACACTTCGGTTGCTTCCACGTCCTGGCCACTGTGAATTATGCTGCTATGAACACTGGTGTGCAAATATCTTTTTGGATATGGGTTTTCAAGTCTTTAGGGTAAATACTCAGCATTGGGATTGCTGGATCATATGGTAGGTCAATTCTTAGTTTTTGAGGAACCTCCATCCAGTTTTCCATAGTGGCTGTACCAATTTGTAATCCGACCAGCAGTGTATGAGGAAATATTTTTCTCTACATCCTCTTTTTCTCTGCATCCTCTCTAACATTTGTTATTACTTGTCCTGTTGATTATAGCTACTCTAGCAGGTATGAGATGGTATCTCATTGTGGT
>NW_006439187.1:1812724-1830397 GCF_000325575.1 Pteropus alecto
TCTTTGTATTTAACCTTTGGCATTTTAATTTTGATGTGTCTTGGTGTGAGTCTCTTTGGAGCCCTGATTTTTGGGATTCTCTGAGCTTCCTGGGATTTTATGTCCATTTCTTTCACCAGGTTAATGAAGTTTTCCATCATTATTTCTTCAAACAGCTGTTCAGTATCTTGTTTTTCTTCAGATATGCCAATCAGATGTATATTTTGACCCTTATTAATGTCCCATGTGCCCCTTAAATTATTTTTATAGTCTTGGCGTTTTATCTCGTGCCATTCTGACTGAGTATCCTTGGCTTTCCCATCCTCTAGATAGAGCATTTGATCTTTTTCTTTATTCACTTCATTTATTTCTTTGTTTATTCCATTTAATATACTTCTCATCTCATATATATAAACTAAAACTGGGAAACATAGCCGCCTTTTGAAAACAGCATATGGTTTGTTCTGTAATTTTGATCCAGTCTATTACTCTGTGACTTTTTATTGGTGATTTCAGTCCATTTACATTTAGGGTGATTACTGATATATGAGGTTCTTCTATAGCCATTTTATCTTTTGTTTTCTGGTAGCTTGGTGTCTCCATTGTTTATTCGCCCTTGTGTTTCTGTCTGTTATTTTAATTTGGTGATGTTCTATGATTTTTTTCCTCAGTTCCCTCTTGATTTATGTTATGTGTTTCAGTTGTGGATTTTTGTGTGTAGTTACCATTAAGTTTATGTAAAAGAAAGTTTTATATATACAGTTGACCTTTTTCTTCTGCTTGTGTCTAATCTCCATTTCCCTTGGCAGATTCAAGTCTCTACTCCCTCCCACTGTTTTTGATGTCTCTTATTATCCCTATTTATGCTGTGAATTCATTTCTAGGTTACAGTAGATTTGTATTTTTCTTCTCTTTTTAAAATTTTTTTTTGTTGTTGTTTTTTGTTTTTTTTTTTTAACCTCTAACCATTATGTAATTTTTAAGTTTATAATGCTCTTTTTTTAATAGGGGTTGACTTTCCTTTTTCTGTCTATTAGTCATCTTACTCATACTTTTGTGATGTTTGTTGTTGTTGTTGTTGTTGTTGTTGTTATTGTTGTTGTTGTTTTCTTTCAGGTAGAATGACCACCTTCGGTATTTCCTGTAATGCAAATCTCATGGTAGAAAATTCCCTCAGCTTTTGTATGTCTGAAAGTTTTTTATTTCTCCTTCAGATCTAAAGGAGAACTCTGCTGGAAATATTATTCTTGGCTGGTAATTTTTGTCTTTTAATAGTTTGAATATTTGGTTCCACTCCCTCCTAGCTTGTAAAGTCTCTACTGAAAAGTCTGATGATAGTCAGTGGGGTTTCCTTTATAATTTACCATGTTGTTTTCCCTGGCTGCCTTGAGAATTCTTTCTTTGTCATTAATTTTTGACAGTTTTAATATAATGTGTCTTGGAGAAGGCCTTTTTGGGTTGATATAATTAGGTGTTCTGTTTGCTTCTTGGATTCGAGGATCCATTTCCTTCCATAAGTTTGGGAAATTCTCATCAAATATTTGTTTGAATAGGCTCTCTGTTTCCTTCTCCCCCTCTTCTCCTTCTGGTATAAACATTATTCTTATATTGCTTTTTCCATAGTGTCAGTTCTCATAAAGTTCATTCATTCATTTATTCATTCATTTATTCTCAAGTCTCTTCTTCCTTCTGCAGTACTTCCAGATTTCTGTCTTCAATATCACCAATTTCTGCTTTCATCTGGTCAGCTCTATTTCCTAAACTTACTATTTCATTCTTTATCTCTTTTACTGAGTTCTTCAGCTTCAGAATTTCCATTTGGTTCTTTTTTAGAGTTTCAATCTCTTTAGTAAAGTATTCCTATTGTTCAATAATTTTGGTTCTGATTTTATTAAACTGCCTATCAGAATTTTCTTGCATCTCGTTTACTTTCTTCATAAGTCCAACCTTGAATTCTTTTTTATTTAAATAACATATATCTATACCTTTAAGCTTATTTTTTGGAGAACTTTTATTTGCTTTCTGAGCTGCCTTGTCACCTTGGCTTTTTAATGGTGTTTGATGGATTGTTTCTCCACCTGAGCATTTATGGGAATGTACTCTGTTTTTACTATTTTTTGTCTTTATTGAAATATTGTAGACAATTAGTTGCTTGTATTTATATTATACAATTCAATGAGTTTATTTTCAATTATAGTTAGCAATCAATAATATACCAGTTTCAGTTGCATAGCATACTGATCAGAGATCCACATAACTCGCAAAGTGATCACCTCACTAAAACTAGTACCCCTCTTCCCCCTTACATATTTATTACATTATTAACCAACTTCTCCATGTTACACTCTACATCTCCATGTCTATTCTACAGCTATCCATTTGTACTTCTTAATGCTTTTGCCTTTTTTTGCTGTCCCCCCCAACTCCCCTCCCATCTAGTAGCCCTCAAAATATTCTCTGTATTTGTGAGTTTATTTCCATTTTTGTTGTTGTTTATTTTGTTCCTTAGGTTCCACATGTATGTGAAATCATGTGATATTCATCTTTCTCTATCTGACTCCTTTCATTCAGCGCAATGTCCTCTATGTCCACCAAGGCAATATCTTTTCCCATCCCCTTCCTTTTAGTCTCTGTATGTCTTTTAATCTGAAGTGAGTCTGTTGTAGGCAGCATATGTAAGGGTCTTGTTTTCTTATCCATTCATCCACTCTATCTTTTGGTTGGAGCACTTAATTCTTTTCCATTTGAGGCACTTGTTGATAGGAATGTAGTTATTACCATTCTTCATTCATGTTTTGATACATGTTCTTTCTTCTTAACGAAGTCCCTCCAATATTTCCTGTAATACTGGCTTGGTGATGATAAATTTATTTAACTTATTTTTGTCTGGGAAGCTCTTTACCCGTCCAACTCTAAGTGATAGCTCTGCTGAATAAAGTATTCTTGGTTGTAGATCCTGGGTCTTAACATCACATCGAATATTTTGTGTCAAGCCCTTCTGTCCTGCATAGTTTCTTTTGAGAAATCAGCTGCCAGCCTTAAGGGTGCTCCCTTGTAGGTAACTAACTGTTTTATGCTTGCTGCTTTTAAGATTCTGTCTTTTTATTTAACCTTTGGCATTTTAATTATGATGTGTCTTGGTGTGGGCCTCTTTAGATTCCTCTTTCTTGAGGTTCTCTGAGCTTCCTGGGGTTGTCTGTCTATTTTCTTCACTAGGTTAGTGAAGTTTTCCATCATTATTTCTTCAAATATCTCTGCAACATCTTGTTTTCCTTCAGGCACCCTTATACACAGATATTTTTACCTTTAATAGTGTCCCATAGGCTCCTTAAATTATTATCATGGTCTTGGCTTCTTTTTTCTTGCCATTCTGATTGAGTGTCTTTGGCTTTCCCATCCTCTATATAGGTCATTTGATCCTCTTCTTTGTTTGCTTTGTTTTTTACATTTAATATACTTCTCATCTCAGACAATGTGTTCTTTATTTCTAACTGGTTCCTTTATACAATTTCTATTTCCATTTTTATGTTTTTTATCTCTTTGTTAAAGTTCTCACTTAGTTCATCTACATTTCCCATAAGTTCATTGAGTGTCTTTATAACCAATGTTTTGAACTCTGCATCTGTTAGATTGCTTGACTCCATTATTTCTGGATCTCTGTTCTGTTCTCTCATATGGCTTCTGCTTGTCTTCCCATTTTGGCTGCCTTTGTGTGTCTGTTTCTATGTACTAAGCAAAGCTCCTAAGTCTCCTGGTCTTATTAGTGTGGATTTGTGAAGTAGATGTCTGTCCAGTGGCATGGTCCTGAGAGGGGTTCAGCTGCAGGCCAAATTTGGCCCCAGCCTGTGACCCTCTGGGGCCACCTGATAAGATTCAGCAAGCAATCCACAGATGCTGTGCTTATAGTTGTCTCAGAAGCCCACACCAGAAACCAAGGCCAACTGCCACCAGTGTGAATCTAGGTGCTGCTCATCAAGAAGCAACTGACTCACTGAGGATACACCTGGATGTGGCTTGGGTGGGTCCCTGAGTTGGGGCAGGTGGAGTTTCAGGGTATCCTCTGGGCAGAGCAACCTCTGTTATCCAGTTTGATGATGTCTCAATTATGGCGGCGCTGAGTTCACACACTGGGAGGGGGTCAGGGCTCAACAGAGAAACAATGGATACCGCCAGCACCCTGTATAGAGCAAATCTCATCTCCAACCTCACTCTGACAACTCAATGTCCCCGACAAGTCCCTGGTGCCCCCTGCACACAGCCTAACTGTCACTGGTGCTCTGAGCCAGCAGGTCCATCACCTCAAAAGTCCATTCATGACACAACCCCTTTAAGAGGCGTCTGTAGCTGTTGGCTGCCGCTGCCACAGTCTCTGTCCCACTCAGCTGCTTGGGACCTGGCAGTCTCGCATCCTCACCCCGTCCTACCCTCTGCCCTTGCAGGGTGACTTCTTATATTTCTCTCTAGTTGTATGGCTTGTTCATCTAGATCTCAGGGCATCTTTCCTTGCTGTTTGCTCCTTGTTTCTGTCACAACTTTGATTTGGTCACAAGAGGGATGAACAGAGCCTTATCATCTATGCTATTTTTTTTCCACCTCTGCTTTTTCTTTTAAAGAAATTTTATTATTATTTAGTGATCTTTTTTTTAGCAGGTTGATAAGAAGAGGGTTTTTTTGTTTTGTTTTTACTTTTTTGCATTCCCGTTGGTGGCGCCCAAGCTTCCTACACTGCCCAGTCCTCCTGGATCTCTGCTTGTGGAAAAGAAAATACCCTTTATTCCATGGGGAGGTGTGTGTCTCCTCTGTGAACAGATCACCTCGTTCAAGGGCTCTACTCCTATCAGAAGATGTAGAGGGCAATGGGGATCCAAGCCTCTGAGGAGCCCCTGAAGTCCTGGTACAGCCTAACAATCAAATGAGGTGTTGGGGCCCTCTGCTAGCTCTGGGAGGGTATGGGAAGGCACACTCTAGGAGTGTGAGGGGAAGCAGCCAGTCTCTGTGAATCAACTTTCTGCCTGTTAATGGTGAATGTAAATAAAACACAGCTGTTGCCTTTTTGTTTTCAATCTCTGCCTTGTTCTCTGCTCTTGTTCACTGGGCTCTGCTGTGTGGAATATACTGATCACTCAGGCAGGACTGGTCAAGGCTTCAAAGAGTGTAAACCACAAACTAATTTCCCACCCCCCCGAACCTGCAGGGTGCTCTGGGCTGCGTCCTCAGCACTGCTCTCTAGCACTGGTCTCCACTTCTCTCCCTTTCCTTATTCCTTTCTTCCCTGATTCACCCACTTTCAGATGCTTGTATGTGCAGCTCTCTCAGATGTATTAGTGTGCTTGGCTGGATGTTCTCTGTTGGATTGTAGCTGTTCAATTGTAATTTCAAGGAGAGAGATCAGGGGAGATCTCTCACACTGCCATGCTTCTGACATCACTATACTATCCTAATTTTTTAATTATTTTTTTTTCATTTTGCTGTTCTGACTTGATGATTTCCACTATTCTGTATTTCAGTTCACTAATATATTCGTTTGTATGAACTAATCTGCTGTCAATTCCTTCAAATGTATTTTTCATTTCAGTTCTTGTATTCTTCATCTCCAATTCTTTATTATATTTTCTAACTCTGTTGAAGTTCTCTCTGAGTTTCTCTATTCTACTCTCAAATTTTTTGAGCATCCTGGGACCACTTCTTTGAATTCTTTATCAGGCAAATTACTTATCTCCATTTCATTAGAGTTTGTCTCTGAGGTTTTTTCTTGTTCCTTCATTAGGGGCATATTCTCTGTCTCCTCATTTTGTTTGACTTTCTCTGTTTGTTCCTATGAGTTATATAAAATAGCTATCTCTCTCAATCTTGAAAAGAAGTTTTGTTTTTGTTTTTGTTTTTGGTAGAAGTGGCATGTGTCTAGACTGTGCTGGATGGTTTTGGCAGGCTGGTTTGAGTCAATGTGGATGAGTGTTGTGTCTAGTGTACTGCCTGGCCAGAAGGAGTGGTTCTGGGTGGGGCGGCCTTGTGTGTGCATGTTTTCTTGCCCTTCTGATCCAGGCAGGGATGTTTATTGTGCACATGGTGTGCCTTGTTGCTTTAATTGTTTGTTGCCTGAGTTGGGTCTCCCTGTGTATGTGCACTGCATCACTTTGCCAGCTCTTTATCATTTTGCCAGCATCACTTTTTCTGGGTAGGAAAGTTCTATGTGCTAGTATAGTGGTGCTCCAACAGTTCCAACCCCTCTCCATACAGGGAAGCTCTGCGTAAACTCACCACACTGCCCCACTCTTTCTACACTTTCTACATATGGGAAAGTGTGTACATGCACTGTAGAACTTTGCTAGTTCTGTATTTTCTCGGGGAAGGTAAGCACTATGTACTTGCACAGCAGCACTATACTAATTCATACCTTCTTTAGGTGGAGCAACTGCATGTGTGCTTGTAGCTCCACTCCACTATCTCTGATCTTTCTTGGAATGGTGTAACACTGCTTGCATGTACTATAGCTTTGTGCTAGTTCCACACTCTCTCCTGGCAGAGGAACCCCATGTGCATGTGCAGACAAATGGATGTGTGCAGCAGGGCCCTGCTACAAACTACTGGATCACTTTCTGGGTGGGGGGCTATGTACAAATGCTACGGCATCCTCCTGTTCCTGCTGGATCCACTTCTGGGAAGGGTGGCTGTGGATGCACTACAGCAGCCCTTCATGTCAGCCAGAGAACTTGGAGAGAGCTCTGGCTGTTATCCAACTGCAGAGTAAACAAACAATGGTGCTCACAAGTTCTCCTAGTACTGGAGATTTTCCTCAACTCCCTGAGACCTCTCTACATTCCCCAAACTTCTCTATGTTGTCTCTCTCTTTGTGTAAGTTGTTAAATTGGTCCTCAGTTGTCTCTGAGGAGAAATTGCTCTAAATATAGGTGTATATTCAATGTGCTCTTGGGAGGGGAAGTGCTCAGCATCCTCCTATGCCGCCATCTTGGACCCTCTCCTATATTATCTAATTTAATCTATACGATAGTCTTATGAAGTATAGGTTTTATAATTATATCTACTTTTTAAAAGAGAACACTAAAGGTCATACTTTTTGGTTTAGTTTTGCTAACATCTATTGTGTTTACTATGTTACAAAAATTTTTCTAAATATTTTACATGTAGTAACTAATTTATTCTTATAACAACCGTATGAAGGAGTGGATATTATTATGGTTATTTTAAAGATGAAAAAATTGAGGCACAGACAAGTTTAGTAAGTAAACCAAGGCATAGAAAGTGGCAGAACCAGGATTTGAAACCAAGTCTTAATGACTTCAGAGTCTAATATCTTAATTATTACCATCTCCTGAACCAAGCACTCATATATTCATAGAATCTACAAATCACCAAATTATAGTCTTCTGAAGCAGAAGGGATTTTATAAATTATTTCAAACCCCTTATTTTAGAAATGGATAAACTGGTGCTAAAAGAAAAGTAGGGACTTACTGAAATTTCACATAACTGGTTAGCAACAAGAGCTAAAGATGAAATCTAGATTATACTTTCTAGTTTTGTGCATTTTCCACTATCACATATTGTAAGACAGAAAAAATACCACATAGAGTGTAGTTATTGGAGGTTGAGGATATCACATCACTTTTATTATAAGGTTATTATTAACTTAGTTAAGTAAGTTTCTGTTTGTACAAGCAATTGCCTAGCAGCAGAAAATTTATCTCATGTGGCTAATTAAGGTAGATAGTTCAAGACCTGGTTTCACTCAAGGGATAAGAAATCTGGCAAATTTTGGGCCCCTTTGGCTTCTGATGTCAATCCCTGTCAATCCCTTTTACCTAATAAGCAATAAGAAAAAGATACACTTCCCCATTATTGGCTTTAGATCTAGGCACATTGTTAAGTTGGAATTAATTTCAGATAATTATGGAAATGTAGCTGTGCTTCTAATGTCATTCATGAATACCTATCTCAGAGCATTGACCATGGACAAATGACCTGGAAGTTAGTCATCTGGAACCTGTATGTTTCCTGCCTAAGAGCTTTCCCACTCATACAGCTTCCATCCACTCACTGAAGACTACCTACTAATCAAAGTTCAGAGCTGTCCTTATGATGAATCAGAATATGAGGCTGCTAATAGTGTTATTTGGGGTTTTCTGAAGGACTCCTCAGAAAACTCTTCTTCTTTTGTCCTCATTGCTATTCCTATGCCTAGAATCTTTTCAACTAAGCTTACAGTGTATCCATACAAAGACTGGTTTGAAAGGACAAGAGATGACAATAAAATAGAAAGGTCACTGAGGAGTAAGGGTTGATTTCAAAATTTTGTTTTTTACTTTCCAATACTGGTTTTTTTTTAAATAAAATAGCAGAAGAGGTTGTTTTACATATTAGAGATAGTTTAGCATTCAAACAGGTCATTTTGTTCTGGAACTGGTAGCAGCTTCTTTATGTCATAAGCTTTTGTGTTGTGGGCAAGATTGTCCTTAGGGTTGTTCATCTTGTTGGCTTTAAGGACCATGGACCTAGTGACAGAAGATAACCTTAAAGAAAGTGAGAGTAGCAATTATAACCTTAAAGATAACCTTAAAGAAAGTGAGAGTAGCAATTATAAGACTGGTGGGGTTGAAACTAGTGGGTTAAGATGGAGACAGTTTATAACCTCTATCCACGGGTTAATGCATTGTTTTCAAGCCATTCAAGTTGTGGTTTTTGGCAAAATGCATGTTCTTTGGGTACTTTGATTTGACTCTAATTAGAGCTTTGTATACCTTTGAACAGGTCTTTTAAATTCTATTCTGAAATATTTCTGGGTATGGTCAAATATGTTGTAGCTCTTAGTTTTTTCCATGTCTCTGCACCTCCAAGAGCTTTAGTTCTTAGGGTAGGAAGGGAAGAAGAAGGTAGGAGAGAGGGAGGGAGAGAGAGAGAGAGAGAGAGGGGGAGAGAGAGAGAGAGAGAGAGAGAGAAAGGGAGGGAGAGAGAAAGAGAGAGAGGAGAGAGAGAGAGAGAAAGAGAGATTGAAGTCACATTTTCAAAACATCTTAAGTACAAACCAAAAGAGCAACAAACAAATATGACAAACAGAGACTCATGGATATGAATAGTGGATTAGTGTTTACCAAAGGGAAGGGGGGATGGGGAAGGTATATAGGGATAAAAGGGGTCAAATATGTGGTGACAGAAGGAAATCTAACTTTGAGTGATGAACAAATTATGCAATATATATGCAATTTACTGTTGAATGATACAATTGAACCTTATTTGATTTTTTAATCAATGTCATTTCAATAATTTTAATAAAAAATTGAAAAGACAACCTACTGAATGAGAGAAGGTATTCACCAACAATACATCTGATAAAAGATTAATATCCAAAATTTATAAAGAACTCATAGAACTCAACACCAAAAAAGAAAGCAAGCAATCCAATTTTAAAAATGGGCAGAAGAACTTCTAGAAGAAAACATAGGCAGTAAACTCTCTGATACTGCTAACAGTGATTTTTTTTTTCAGATAGATCTCCTTAGACAAAGAAAACAAAAGAAAAAATAAACAAATGGGACAACATCAAACTAAAATGTTTTTGCACAGCAAAGGAAACCATCAACAAAACTAAAAGACAACCCACTGATTGGGAGAAAATATTCGCTTATGATACGTCTGATAAGGGACTAATATCCAAAATATATAAAGAACTCATACAACTCAACATTTTAAAAAATCCAATTAAAAAATGGGCAGAAGACTTGAACAAATATTTTTCCAAAGAGGAAATACAGATGGCCAATAGACATATGAAAAGACGCTCAAGGTCACTAATCAGAGAAATGCAAATTAAAACCACAATGAGATATCACCTCACACATGTGAGAATGACTATCGTCAATAAATCAAAGAACAACTGTTGGCGAGGATGTGGAGAAAAGGGACCTCTCATATACTGTTGGTAGGTTTGCAAATTGGTATAGCCACTATGGAAAACAGTCTGGAGATTTCTCAAAAATTAAAAATGACTATACCTTTTGACCCACCAATTGTACTTCTAGGTATTTATCCAAAGAAAACCAAAACAATAATTCATAAAGATTTATTCAACCCTATGCTCATGGCAGCACAATTTACAATAGCCAAGATATGGAAGCAACCTAAATGCCCATCAACAGATGATTAGATAAAGGAGTTATGGTTCATATATACAATGGAATATTATTAAGCCATTAAAAATGAAATTCTACTATTTGCAACAACATGAATGGATCTAGAGGTTATTATGCTGAGTGAAATAAGTCAGAGAAAGACAAATACCATATGATTTCACTTATATGTGAAATCTAAGGAACAAAAAGAATAAGCTAATCAAAAACAGACTCACAGATATAGAGGACAATCTGGTGATGGCCAGAGAGGAGGGGATTGAGAGACTGGAAGAAAGAGGTGAAGGGTTAAAGAAGTACAAATTAGTAGTTGATCGATGGTCAGGGGGATGGGGAACACAGCATAAGGAATGCAGTTAGCATTACTGTAATGGCTAGATGGAGAGCCAGAGGAGAGAAAGATCAATTAGGGATATCATTTTATAAACTATATAAATGACTACCCAATGTACTGTATACTTGGAACTAGTAAAATACAATTTAAAAATAAATAAATAAATAAACAAACAAATAAATAATGGGCAGAGGACCTGAATATACATAGAGGAGGACATAGAGATGGTCAATATACATATGAAAAGATGCTCAATGTCACTATTCATCAGAGAAATAAAAATTAAAACCATAATTAGATATCACCTTACACCTGTCAGAATGTGTATTATCAATAAATTAAAAAAGAACAAGTGTTGAGAAAGATGTGGAGAAAAAGGAATCCTCATGCACTGTTGAAAGGATTGCAAACTGATGCAATCATTATGGAAAATGGTTTGGAGATTTCTCAAAAATTAAAAATAGAACTAACTTATGACCCAGAACTTCCACTTTGGGTATTTATCCAAAGAAATCCAAAACACTAAATTGAGAAGATATATGCACCCCTACGTTCACTGCAGCACTATTTACAATAACCAAGATATGGAAGCAACCTAAGTGTCCATCAACAGATGACTGGATAAAAAATAAGTGGTTCATATAAATAATGGAATATTACTTGGCCATAAAAAGAATGAAATCTTACCATTTGTGACAACATGGATGGACCTAAAGGGTATTATGCTAAGTAAAATAAGTCAGAGAGGGAAAGACAAATACCATATAATCTCACTTATATGTAGAATCTAAGGAACAAAATAAATGAACAAACAAAACATTTCTCATAAATACGTTGATATCTATGAGATATCTCATAGATATTGAGAACAAACTGGTGATTGACAGATGGGAGGGGATCCGGGGACTGAGTGGAAAAGATGAAGGGATTAAGAAGTATAGGTTGGTAGTTACAAAATAGTCACAGGGTTGTAAAGTACTGCATAGGAAATATAGTCAATACTAACTATACATATAACTATATGTAGTTCCAGGTGGGTACTAGACTAATTGAGAGGATCACTTTGTAAATTATATAAATGTCTAACTACTATGCTGTACATCTGAAACTAATATAAAATAATTTTAAATGTCAAAAATTTTAAGTATAGACAGCTAAATTAATTTCTTCATCCTTATTCTATTTAAGTTTCTTCTTATGGATTTTCATTTATTTATCCCTTTATCCCCATTTTCCCTTTTTTATAAGCAAATCATCTACTATGTTTAATGCACATATTTTTATTTATAGGTGCTCATGTAAAATGTACATTGTTTTGTATGAATATATTTTTATTTATTCAAATAGTTTTATATTATATATCTCTTTACATTTTCCACCTTTTCACTAGCAATGTGTTTTTAAGATCCATCCTGTTGTGTATGTGTATATCTTATCTGCTGTTTCTAACTGCATTATAGTTCATCATATAAATATACATTACAATTTACTTATCATCTTATTCTGGGGTCCTCTGAATAGAGAGTTCAAAACAAGTTTGCAAGCAGTTGATTTATATGAGAATGTGCTCACAGCGGGCAGGTGTAAGCAATAGAAGGAGTGATATAATGAAGAAAGGAAAGGCAATACAAAAATATGTTACTGAGTTGGTCACATCTGTAAATAACTGGTTCTTGATCCTGCAGGACATTCTGAAGAGCCTTATAACCCTATAATTTTTTTTTTAAGAACTGTCTACTCATGGTAGACAAAATAAGCATTTTATCTATAGGCTTATGTCCTCCATTGTCAAATTTGACCCCACTGATTGTAACTCACCGACACTTCAGGGTTGTGTATGTGTGTCAAGTGGAGTCCAATGGCTGATCCACACTGTAGATCCTGAAAATCCCCAGGGCAGGAAGTGAGAGCTACACTCTAAGATCCTGAGGAAAGGCAAATATCAATTATATCTGGACAAAGCTTATAAAAGCTTACGTGGAAATGGTTGCCACAGTATTGGTTAGAATAAGAGATGAGATGAGTGTTCTGAGTTAATGCACAGAGGTGTTCAATATGCCTGTCATCTAGCCCCCAGTGACGGACTTCCAGATTTTTCCCAAACACCACCACCTACCACAATGCTGCAAATAAGCACTTTTATGCATGTCCCTTATGGAACTGTATGGATATTTCTCTGGGTAAATATGCCCAAGAGAGTAATTACTAGTGATAAATTATATTTAATTTGACAAAATCATGTCACAGTGCTATCCAGAATAGCTATATAATTCTACATGCCAACAAGCACTGCATGAGAGTTCCATTGTCTTTATATGAAATCATCCTGCTTTCTAATTTCTGCCAGTTTAGTAGGTTTAAAGTGATAAATTGTTGGTTTTGGTGGCAAGACCACACCCCATCACATGTTCCAGCAGGCTGGGGTGGTGTCTCTTGGTTTCCATCATGTCAGGTTCTCTGTCAGTTGCAAGCAAATGAGCACTGCACTGTTTGACTGCAGGAGCAGAGCAATGCTTAAATCA
This sequence comes from Pteropus alecto, assembly GCF_000325575.1. Taxonomy (NCBI): domain Eukaryota; kingdom Metazoa; phylum Chordata; class Mammalia; order Chiroptera; family Pteropodidae; genus Pteropus; species Pteropus alecto. The sequence continues at coordinate 1,825,701 of NW_006439187.1, forward strand.
AAAGAACTTGTTTCTTCAAGCTCTTCTGGCAGTGATTCTGACAGTGAAGTTGACAAAAACTTAAAGAGAAAAAAGCAAATTACTCCAGAAATATCTGTAAAGAAGCAAAAGATGATGAAAATTCAAAAGCGCTGTCATCTTCTAAGCAAAGCAGCAGCAGCAGAGATGATAACATGTTTCAGATTGGGAAAATGAAGTACGTTAGCGTTTAAGACTGTATTTTATTTTTATTTTTTTATTATTATTTTTATTTTTTATGGTTACATTGGTTAACGTAATCCAATAAGTTTCAGCTGTACACTGTAACGGTAAGGCATTTACACTGTGTGTTCACTTCCCATAGTTACATTTCTTTCTGTCACCACATATTTGACCCCTTGTACTCTGTCTACCCCCACCCTCCCCTCTACTTTCCAGTAACAACTAGTCTATTGCCCATGTCCATGAGTCTCTGTTTGTCCTGTTCATTTGTTGCTTTTAGGTTTATATCTTACATATAAATGACATGATGTGGTTTTCAACTTTTTCTGTCTGGCTTATTTCGCTTAGCATGATTATCTCGAGTTCCATCCATGTTGTTGCAAATGGCAGTGTTTAATCTCTTCTTACGGATGAATAATATTCCATTGTATATCTGTACCACGACTTCTTTATCCAATAACCTATCGTAGGACACTTCGGTTGCTTCCATGTCTTGGCCACCATGAATAATGCTGCTATGAACATCGGTGTGAAAATATCTTTTTGGATATGAATTTTCAAGTCTTTGGGGTAAATACTCAGTAGAGGGATTGCTGAATCATATGGAAGATCAATTCTTAGTGTTTTGAGGAACCTCCATACTGTTTTCCATAGTAGCTGTACCAATTTGCAGTCCCAACAGCAGTGTGTGAGGGTTCTTTTTCTCCACATGCTCTCCAACATTTGTTATTGCTTGTCCTGTTGAGAACAGTTATTGTAACAGTTTCGAGATGGCATCTCATTGTGGTTTTGATTTGCATTTCCCTAATAGCTAGCAATGTTGAGCATCTTTTCATATATTGGTTAGCCATTTGTATGTCCTCTAGGGAGAAGTGTCTGTTCAGATCTTCTGTTCATTTTCTGATTAGATCGTTTGTTTTTTTTTGTTGTTGTTATTGAGTCGTATGAGTTCTTTGTATATTTTGGATATTAGGCCCTTATCAGAGGCGTTGATTGCAAATATATTTTCCCATTCCATTGGTTGTCTCTTTACCTTGTTGATGATTTCTTTTGCTGTACAGAAGCTTTTTAGTTTGATGTAAGTCCAAGGTCCTTGAGTTTAGTTCCTATGTTTTCTTCTATGCATTTTATTGTTTCAGGTCTTATGTTCAGGCCCTTAATCCATTTTGAGTTAATTTTGGTATATAATGATAGACAATAACCTAGTTTTATTCTTTTGCAGGTGGCATTCCAGTTTTCCCAGCACCATTTATTAAAAAAGCTTTCCTTTCTTCACTGTAAGTTTTTGGCTCTTTTGTCGAAAATTATTTGCCCATATAAACATGGGTTTACTTCTGGACTCAATTCTGTTCCACTGGTCTGTGTGTCTATTTTTCTTCCAATACCATGCTAATTTGATTATTGTCACTTTGTAGTATAATTTAAAGTCAGGCAAAGTGACGCTTTCAGCATTGTTCTTTCTTCTCAGGATTGCTTTGGCGATTCAGTCTTTTGTGCTTCCATGAAATCTGAAGATATTTTGCTCTATTTCTTTAAAAAATGTTGATGGGATTTTGATGGAGATTGCATTTAATCTGTATAATGCTTTAGGCGATAAGGTCATTTTAACTAGGTGATTTCTCTAATCCAAGAACACAAAATATCTTTCCATTTATTTGTATCTTCTTCAATTTCTTTTAATAGGATTTTATAGATTTCATTGTATAGGTCCTTCACATGTTTTGTTAGGTTTATTCCTGGGTATTTTATCCTTTTTGTTTCAATCGCAAAAGGAATTATTTTTTTTCACTTCTTTTTCTGACTCTTCATTTTTAGAGTATAGAAACACTATGGCTTTTTGAACATTTATTTTGTATCCAGAAACTTTACTATATTTGCTTATTGTTTCTATAGTGTCTTTTTGAGGCGTTTTTTGGGTTTTCTATATAGAAAATCATGTCATCCACAAATAGTGACAGTTTGACCTCTTTGTTTCCTATTTCAATACCTTTTATATATTTCCCTTGCCTGATTGCACTCACTAGGACCTACAATGTTATATTGAATAACAGTGGTGATAGTGGACAACCTTGTCTTGTTCTTGATCTTACATGAAAGGTTTTTAGTTTTTCACCATTAAGTATAATGTTGGCTGAGGGCTTGCCATATATGGCCTTTATTATGATCAGGTACTTTCCTTGTATACCAATTTTGTTAAGTGTTTTATTCATAAATGGATACTGTATCTTGTAAAAGGCTTTATTTGCATCTATCAATATGATCATATGATTCTTATTTTTTAATTTGTTTATGTGGTGTTTCACAGTAATCGCTTTGCATATGTCAAAGCATCCCTGTGCCCCTGGGATGAAGCTCACTTTTTAATATGTTGTTATATTCGGTTCATTAGTATCTTATATAGGATTTTTACATCTGTGTTCATGAGAGATATCATTCTAGAGTTTTCTTCTTTTGTGTTATCTTTACTAGCTTTTGGTATCAAGGTAATATTGGCCTAATAAAATGAGTTAGGAAGTATTGCCTCCTCTTCAAATTTTTGGAAGAGTTTGAGGAGAATAGATATTAAATCTTCTTCGAATGTTGAGTAGAATTCACTGGTGAAGCCATCTGATCCTGGACTTATACTTTTTGGTAGGTTTTTCATGATTGTTTCAATTTCCATACTGCTGATTGTCTATTTACATTTCCCAGTTCTTGATTCAGTCTAGGAAAGTTATATCATTCTAAGTACTTGTACATTTCTTCTTGGTTATTAAATTTGGTGTTATAGAATTTTTCATAGTATTCTTGTATGATCCTTTGTATTTCTTTTTCTGACTCTTCATTCATGAAGAGTCAGAAAAAGAAGTGGTATCTGTCATAACTTCTCCAGTTTCATCCTGATTACATTTATTTGTTCCTTTCTATTTTTCTTTAGTGAGTCTAGCCAGGGTTTTGTCAATTTTATTTAAGTTCTCAAAGAACCAGCTCTTTGTTGCATTTATTTTTTCTATTGTTTTTGTTTTCAATTTCATTTAATTCTGCTCTAATTTTTATTATTCTTTCATTTTGCTGATTTTAGGCTTCATTTGTTCTTCTTTTTCAACTTATTTTTAAGATGAATCGTTAGGTTGTTTATTGGGGTCATTCTTGTTTTTTGAGATAGGCCTGTAGTGACATGAACTTTCCTCTTATGACTGCTTTTGCCATTTCTCAAAAGCTTTGACATGTTGTATTATCAATATCATTCATTTCTATGTATCTCTTGATCTTTCTTTATGTTTCTTCTCTGACCCAGTCATTCTTTAGTAGCATGTTGTTTAATCTTCATGTATTCATGGTTCTTTCACTTTCTTTTTACAGATGATCTCTAGTTTAAAAGCATTATTATCAGAGAATATGGTTGACATGATTTCCACCCTCTTAGATTTGTTGAGGCTATCTCTGTATCCTAATATATGGTCAATCCTTGACAATGTTCCATATGCACTAGAAAAGAATATATAAGCAGCTGTTTGGGGATGGAAGGCTCTGTACAGGTCAGTTATATCCAGTTGGTCTAATGTGTCATTTAAGGATGTTATTTCCTTATTGATTTTCTGTTTGGATGATCTGTCCATATTTGACAGTGGGGTATTTAGGTCCCCTACTACGGTAGTGTTTTGGTCTGTTTCTCCCTTTAGTTCTGTTAGTAATTGCTTTATATATTTCGGGGCTCCCTGATTGGCAACATAGATATTAAGAAGTGTTATGTCTTCTTGGTGCATAATTCCCTTTATCATTATGAAGTGTCTTTCAGTATCTTTCTTTAGCTTTTTTATTTCGAAGTCTATTTTGTCTGATATTAGTAGCGCTATTCCCACTTTTCTCTGAATGCCATTTGCTGGAAATATCATTTTCCACCCTTTCACTTTAAATCTATATTTGTATTTGGAAGTGAGATATGTCTCTTGGAGGCAGCATATGGTTCGGTTTTGTTTCTTGATCCAATCTGCAACTCTGTACCTTTTTATTGGTGAATTCAGTCCATTTACATTGAGGGTGATTATTGAAATATGAGGTCTGCTTATAACCATTTTATCTTTTGCTTTCTGGTAGCTCAATGTTTCCATTGCTTCCTTGTCCTTGTGTGTCTGGTTTTTTGTTGTTGTTGTTTGTATGTTTGTTTGTTTGTTTTTAATTTGGTAGGGTTTTGTGGGTTTTCCCTCTATTCCTTCTTGTTTTATGTTATATACTTCAGTTTTGAGTCTTTGTTGTGTGGCTACCATTACAATTATATAGAGATTAGTTATATATATACAGTCATCCCTTTTCTTCTGCATGTGCCTTATTTCCATTCCCCTTTGCGAATCTGGATCTTTGAATCCTCCCCTTTTCAGTCACTATTGTCTCAATTTGTCCCTATGTATGCTAAACGTTCATTACTATCTTGCTATAGTAAATCTCTTCTTATTGTTTAAGCTTATAATGCCCTGTTCTTAGTAAAGGTTGCGCTCCTCTGCTTCTATGTGCCTGGT
>NW_006439187.1:1831258-1840643 GCF_000325575.1 Pteropus alecto
TTGTCTTCTGTAAATGAATAGTCTTAAAAATGTCAGTACTCTCTGCACTCCTGTATTAGGGTTCTCTAGGGAATCAGAGTCAATAGCACATATATATATATATAGATATATATATATATATATCCTATATATATATATCACATATATACACACATATGCATATATATATATATATATGTATATATATATAGTAGTCAATTTTCATCTGCATGTGACTTATCTCCATTCTCCTTTGCAAATTTGGATCTTTGGACCGTCCCGTTTTCAGTTATTTATGCCTTAATTTATTTGTATGTATGCTGATCATTCATTGCTATCTTGCAATAGCAAACCACTTTCTATTGTTTAAGCTTATAATGAATACCCTGTTCTTAACAAGGGTTACACGCTTCTGCTTTTATCTGCCTGCTAGTCACCTTACTCGTAGTTATGCATTTTTCTGTCATTTTATTTTCAGTGAGCTGTCCCCTTTTAGTATTTTATGTAATGCAAGCTTCGTAGTAGAGAATTCCCTCAATTTTTGTATGTCTGGAAAGGTCTTTATTTCTCCTTCATAAATAAAGGAGAGCTTAGCTGGATTCATTGTTCTTGGCTGGTAGTTCTTTTCATTTAATAGTTTGAATATTTGATTCCGGTCCTTTCTGGCTTGTAAGGTATGTGCTGAGAATTCCAATGATACTCTAATGGGTTTTCCTTTCTAAGCTACCATCTTCTTTTCCCTGGCTTCCCTGAGAATTCTTTCTTTGTCACTGATTTTTGATAATTTTAATACAATGTGTCTTGGCAAAGGCCTTTTTGGGTTGAGATAATTGAATGTTCTGTTGACGTCTTGATTTCCAAGCTCCAGTTCATTCCTTAGATTTGGGAAATTCTCATCAACTGTTTGTCTGAAAATGCTTTCTAATCCCTGCTCCTTTTCCTCCCCTTCGAGAATGCTTATTATTTTTATGTTTCCTCTCCTGATGGTATCAGCTAGTGCTTGTATTTCTCTTTCATTGTTTTTCATTCTTCGGTTTCTCTCTTCTTCCTTCTGATTTATTTCTAGATTTGTCTTCGACATCACTGTTCCTTTCCTCCATTTGGTCGACTCTATTTCCCAAGCTTGCTATTTTATTTTTCATCTCTTTCAGTGTGCTCTTCATCTCTAGAAGTTGTATTTGGTTCTTTTAGAGGTTTTCAGTCTCCTTTCTAAAAAACTCATTCTGCTGATCTAGTTATTTTTCTATTCCTGGAATTGTTGATAAGAATTATTTTGGATCTCACTGAGTTTTTTCAGAAGTACCATCCTGAATTCTCTCTCATTTATGTCATTCACATATTTCTATGTCGTTATGCTTATTTTCTGGAGATTTTTCTCTTTCTTCCTGAGTTGCCTTATCACCTTGGTTTTTGATGGTGTTTAATGGACTATTTCTCTACATGGACATTAATGGAAGTGAATTCTGCTTTTTTTTTTTTTTCCAGAAAAAAAGATTTATTATATAAAGGTTTTTCTTTAGCCTTTTGCTAAGAAGGTATTTTTCTTTGGTTTCCTGTAGGTGTCATTTAAGCCTCTTGGATCCCTGCTTTATATAAAGTCTTAATAATGCCTTTTTTTCTTATAAATATTCAATCACACTCGATACCCTCAGTCTAGTCCCTGTCAGAGTTAGCAACAGTTTGGTAGTATTTGCTTAGATTCCCCTGGGGTTCTGTGTGTTCAGTCTTAGAGGATATGGAGGGGGGTGCCTTCTAGGTTAGGTGTTGGGAGCTGAAGCTCAGCCTCATGTTTTTAATCACGGTTGGTAATAATCAATTGTTGCATTTCTGCAGTCCCAACTTCTCTGCTTTCTGCCGTGACCTGTGGGCACTTCTGCTGTGTCGTGCTTACATCTTATAGGCAGGACAGTTCAGAGAACCCACAGTACCTTCTCCCTTCCCTCTCCTCCTGTAGGGAGCTCTGGCTGGGAGAGGCAGTTTCTTTGTTTCTCTCAGTATATGGCCTAACTCCCACAATTCTGACCTGTGTTAGCTCTTATTCGCAGACCCCTCACTCAGACATGCTTGTGTGCAAATCAGGTGTTTTTTTGTTAAATTTTAGATGTTCTGTTTATTGTTGTTTCAAGGGGAGAGATCTGGGGACATCTCTCACTCTGCCATGTTTCTGATGTCAATCCACATAAATAATTTTTAATCCCAGGACACCATGGTGGGTAAGAGGCTTGCTCATGATTCTTACCGGAAAAGACTGCATTCCCAATTTTTCTAATTTTAATGAGAATTTTTCTTTGCCACTTAAATAATTTAGTGGTGGATTTAATAGTTTATAAGAGTTGTTTTTTCCAGTTATTATTCTTAGTTCTTGGTTTGCTTTGTGGCCAGAAAACATATTCTGTATCATTTCAATTATTTAAAGTTTATTGATAGTTTATTTATGACATCTTATATATTCAATTTCTGTAAATGCTCTGTGCGATTCAATATAATGTGGATTTTCTGCATATTAGATGTAATAATATCTATATCTATATTCGCACTAGGTGAAATTTATTAATTCTACTCTTAAAACTTTTGCACACTTACCATTAATGTATTTTGGATTTTTGTTGTTCTTCAATTATATAAAGCAATGTGTGAAAATCTCCCTCCATGATTGTGGAGTGTCTAAATCTTCTTGTAGTTCTATATATATTGAGGCTAAATTATTAGATGAACACAAACTTAGAACTGTTGTATTTTTCTGATTCATTAAACCTTTTATCATGCAAAAAATTGCTTTATTTTTAGTAATGCATTTAGCCATTATATCTGATATTAATATAGTCATACAAGGTTTACTTTGGTTAATAGCTGAAAGATATATCTTGTCCTACCTTTTTACTTTTAATCATTCTGTATTCTTATGCTATAAATCTGTATCTTAAGAATAGCATAATTACACTATTTTGTTTTTTTTTTGCAACTTTACAATCTTCTTTCTTTAAGTAAAACATCTAAAATTTAAAGTAATTAATGATATATTTAGGTTTAAATCTACAATCTGATTTGATGCTTTCTGTTTGTTCCATCTACACTTTTTTCTCTACTTTTCACAATTTATTGAATTATTATTTTATTATTCTATTTTGATTTATCAGTATAGAAGGTATACACATGCTTTCTATTCTTCCAGTGTTTATCCTAGAAATTAAAAATGTATAGTTAAACTAGTGAAGTCTAATATTAATGTTTTATCTCTTCCAGAACATTGAAGAATTTAACTTTCTAAACCACTCTGCCTATTTATGTGCTTTCTTTTACATGTGTATTAATTAATTACATGTTTTTAAACATCACAGAATATTCCTTTAGATTTATCTAATACTTTTTAAAGATTTACTTAATACTTTGCTCTCCATCCCTTTTTAGATTGCTGGCCTTCCAAGTGAGATCACTTGCATCGTGGATGAAGTACATCCTACAGGATTATGTTTAAGGAAAGTCTTTGGGTGGTAAAAAATCTCTCAGCTTCTATTTTTATAGAAAGATTTTTATTTCACCATCATTTTTTCAAGGTCATAAAATTCGACATTGACAGTTATTACCACTATACACATTGAATGTATCATTTCACCATCTTCTGGCTTCCATTGTACCTGTCAAGAAAATACTCTGTCATATGTTTGAAGGGAATCTGTGTTTTCCCACTTGCTTCATTAAAGGTTTTCTAATTCTTTTTCTTCTTCAGTTCTTTTTGGCATGCCTACATGAATATTTCTTTTTACTCATCTTGTTTGGGATTTGTCTGGCTTTTTGAATCTCTGATTTTGCTTTTAGTTAATTATAGAATATTCTCAGTTATTATTTCTTCAAATACAACCTTTTCTTCAATCTCCTCCCTTTCTGAAACTCCAATCACATGGATGTCAAAACTTTTCCTCTTATGTTTTCATCTTTCCTTTATATTTTCTAAGTTTTTTTTATCATTTGTACTGAGTCTTGAATAATTTCTTTTAGCTTATATTTCAGTTTATTGTTTCTATTTTTAACTACTTATCATCTTCTCACAATGTTGTACAGTCATTTGGGTTATTGGGTTTTTTATTTTGAGGTTATATTTTATGATTTCTGAAATCTGCCATACCACTTTTTATACTTTCCTATTCTCTGTAGATATTTTCAACCTTATCTTTTACTTAATTAAATACAGTAAGGCAAATTGTTTAATTATCAGCTCTGATAATTCTGATATCTGAATTTTTTGCAGGTCAGTTTTTATTCTTTTTGATGCTTTCCATTCATGGTGATTTACTTTTCTATGTTCTCATTATCTTTTTGTGGAAATTATCATACACTAAAATTAACTTTAGAGATAATATGAGATATAAACTAATTTGCTTCTGCCAGCAACCTAAGGGTACACTAATATAGAACTACCTGAAACTCTGGAACATCCAGATATTGTAACTTGAACTGCAAGACAGATCTCAATTCACCCTTACTCTAAGAATGTAGCTTTATGAGCCCAGATTTATTGTGGAATAATCTCTGGTTAGTTTCTTAACTTGTCCAGTCCCTAGACTTTTGTTTCAATCCTCATTGGCTTCTGAGGCCATGTAAATTCAATGAAATTCAAAGTTTTCATAATAGGCAGAGGCTTTCAGAACAATAGTGGTTTCCATGTTACCCTATCTCTTTGTGTTCCCATTTCTCTGAAATTTTTGGCCAGGCAATTGATCACTTTCTTGTTATCTGTTCACTTATATTAATAACATTTTAAAAATATTTTGTATAGCATTTATGGATGTTTTGAGTGGGAATATTAATCCAAACTTTCTAGCCTGTCCTTACTGAAGACTTTACTAATCTTTTTTAGGCTTATTAATTTGATGAGCTAAAACTATTATCCTTACTGCTCTCTTAAAGCAATTTCTTCTGCATCTCCTCTTCATAAAAAAAAAATGATTCCAAGCTTTGGTCACCCAATGATTATTAATTAATACTGAAATGAACTTAGAAAGATCTCAGTAGCCTATCTGCCAAATACTACTGATCCTTCCAAGCTCTGTTCAAACTACTCTTATAAGCCTATTACTACCTTGGAAATTAGAAGTAGGGCCTTGAAGGAATGGAACAAATAAAAGTGAATGTTGAGGAGGAAAAGATGAATATGGAAAATGTCCATATAATATGTCACAGCTAGAGAGGGAAGACACAGACAAGAAGTTACAGTTTGGAGCTCTGGACAACTTCTGAGGAAAGTTAAAGATACCTGAGAAAATTTTGATTGGTTTTGGTAGTCATATGCCCCATTATTTCTTATTTACATTATAAATGGTGGTAGGTGCTTACCTGTCAGAAATCTGCAGACTCCATCATTTTGTTATCCTCAAATCACAGAAGAAAAAAGAGCATTTGTTTGGCTAGGCTTTGTCTTCTTTTCTTCTTCTTCTTGTAACCCAAGTGTGGGAAATCTGAGATATACAATTTAGATCTTATTCTTCTTGACTCAGATTAATACTCTTTTTTCCATGAAACCTCCTTGGTCACTCTGGTCCATAATGGTTCTGATGGTGTTATATCTACAAAATTCTGTTGGATACTCGTCTTCTGTGAGTAAGTATATGAGTTTTCAAAGAATAATAAATGTTTTCTGTTTCTTCTTTATATTCTACATTGCCCATCAGAACGCTGGGAATATAATTCATTCTAGCTAGACATATTGATATTTCCTATCTTATTCTATTTGTTCTGTTTTGTTCTTCTACTATTTGGATACTAGCAGGCCCATGAGATGGAGAGCTCAAAGCACATATAGGCATATGACTGTTAAAGCATTGTTATTTTCTAAGCATCTTCCAAGTAATTCATTTTCTTTGATATCTTGATTGGAAAAAAAAAAAACTAATTTCAATTGGATATTGAAACTAATGCTTCTAAGAGTCTGTCTTTATTTATAGCCATAGTGAGTTAGAAGTCAGCTGCTGTCTCCATGATTCTTATTTCTAGCCCTCAGTTTAACATAGGCTTAGTTATTCTCAAGGAGCTGTACCCTAAGAGAGAAGTTTGCTTCTTTTGTTTCTTTTATCTGAGATGAAAAAGAACTATATATGGAAGCTGTGAACCATTTTTATATTGGATGAGGCCTGGGAGTGTCTATTTAGCTTAATCGTGCCTTAATTATGAGGCTAAGTCACCAGGGTAAGAGAATTTTGTAGACTAGATTAGACTCAGAGTGACAGTCCAAGGAAGCATAATCAAGATGAAAAATATAATCATTGTTGAATAGAGAAAAGAAAGTCTTATCTGGGAAGAGATCTGCACATGACCAATATAAGAGATAAAATAAAGATGGAAATAGGAGGCAAACTCAATAGCATATAGAAGTGAAATCAGGACAGGCAAGGTGCAAAGAGTAAGTTAAGATTAGTGCTTTATGACTAAATCTAAGAACAGAAAATAAGTGGTCTCTGGATTATAGGTTTGGGTTTATCAAGTTAAATGGGGAACCTTGGCTAAATAAATAAAAAATTGTGGCCACACTTGATAACTGCAATAAAGAAAAAAACATTGGCAGGTTATAAAAAAACATGCCTTGTTGGAAGCTGCTTAATTATAAACAGAGGCAGTTTGACAACATATAAAGAACATTGTACTGTTTTCATTTAACTTGTTCTCATATTAGTGAAATCACATGGTATTTATTTTCCTCTCTCAGACTTATTTCATTCAGCATAATATCCTCTAGGTCCATCCATGTTGTTGCAAATGGTAGGATTTCATTTTTTTATGGCTGAGTAATATTCCATTGTATATATGAACCATAATTTCTTTATCCAATTGCCTATCGATGAGCACTTAAGTTGCTTCTATATCTCAGCTATTGTAAATTGTGCTGCCATGAATATTGGGGTGCATAGATCTTTATGAATTATTGCTTTGGTTTTCATTGGATAAATACCCAGAAATGCAATTGCTGGATCAAAAGATAGTTCTATGTTTAGTTTTTTGAGAAACTTCCAGACTGTTCTTCATAGTAACTGTACCAATTGGCATTCCCACCAACCATGTATGAGGGTTCTCTTTTCTCCACACCCTCACCAACACTTGTTGTTTTTTTTATGTATTGATAATAGCTATCTGGCAGGTGTGAAGTGATATCTCACTGTTGTTTTAATTTGCATTTATCTGACGATTACTAATCTTGAGCATCTTTTCATGTGTCTATTGGCCATCTGTATTTCCTCTTTGGAGAAATACCTATTCAGGTCTTCTGCCCATTTTTTAAATTGGATTCTTCATTTTTGTTGTTGTTGAGTCGAATGAGTACTTTAGTCATTTTGAATATTAAGCCCTTGTCAGATGCATTCAGTAAGTTGTCTTTTCGTTTTGTTGAGGGTTTCCTTTGCCACGCAAAAACATTTAGTTTGATGTAGTCTCATTTGTTTGTTTTCTTTTGTTTCCCTTGCCTGAGGAAATATATCAGAAAAGAATTACTAACAGCGATATCAGAGAATTTACTGTGCATGTTTTCTTCAAGAAGTTTTATGGTTTAGGTCTTAACATTTAAGTCATTAATTCATTTTGAGTTTATTCTTGATTATGGTGTAAGAAGGTGGTCCAGTTTCATTTTTTTTTTAATGTATCTGTCCAGTTTTCCCAATGCCATTTGTTAAAGAGACTTTTACCCCATATATATTCTTGCCTACTATGTCATAGATTAAATGACCATGGATTTATTTCTGGGCTTTCTGTTCTAGTCCATTGATCTATGTGTCTGTTTTTATGTCAGTACCATGCTGTTTTGATTTATGTAGCCTTGCAGTATAGTTTGATATCAGGAAGTATTATGCCTCCAATTTTGTTCTTTCTCAAAATTGTTGTGGTTATTTGAGATCTTTTATGGTTTCATATAAATGTATGGATTATTTGTTCTAGTTCTCTGAAAAATGTCATTGGCATTTTGATATGGATTTCATTGAATCTATAGATTGCTTTGGGTAGTATGGCCATTTTAACGATGTTAATATGTTCTCTTCATAGTATGGTGTATGCTTCCATTTATTTGTTTCAGCTTCAATGTCTTGTTTTCAATGACTTATAATTTTCTGAGAACAGGTCTTTTACCTCCTTAGTTAATTTGATTCCTAGGTATTTTATTGTTTTCAATTGGATTGCTTTCTTAATTTCTCTTTCTGATAATTCATTATTGGTGTATAAAAATGCAACCGATTTCTATCTATTCATTTTGTATCCTACTACTTTACTGAATTTGTTTATCAGTTCAAACAGTTTTTAAGTGGAGTCTGTGGGGTCTCTCCATATAGTATCATGTCATATGCAAATAATGACAGTTTTACTGTTTCCTTTCCAATTTGGATGCCTTTTATTTCTCTTTCTTGACTAACTACCATCGCTAGAACTTCCAATACTATACTGAATAGAAGCGGTGAAAGTGGGACTCCTTGTCTTATTCCTGATCTTAAGGAAAATGCTTTTAACTTTTTCCCATTGAATATGATGTTAGCTGTGGTTTTGTCATATCTGGCCTTAATTATGTTGAAGTAAGTTCCCTCTTTTGCCATTTTGCTGAGATTTTTTATCATAAATGGATGCTGGATGTTGTCAAATAATTTTTCTGAATCCACTGATATGATCATATGATTTTTATCTTTCAATTTGTTAATGGAGTGTATCGCATTAATTGATTTGTAGATATTAAACCAACCTTGCATTCTACAATTAAATTTAACTTGATCGTGGTGTATGATCTTTTTAATGTATTGCTGAATTTAGTTCACTAATATTTTGTTGAGAATTTTTGCATTAATGTTCATCAGGAATATCAACCTATAGTTTTATTTTTTGTGATATCTTTGTCCCGATATGGGATCAGGGTAATGGTGGCCTCAGAAAAAGATACAGAGAGCCTTTCCTCCTGTTAAATTTTTTGGAATAGTTTGAGAAGAATAGGCGTTAATTCTTCTTTGAGTCTTTGGTAAAATTACCTGCGAAGCCGTTCAGTAAAAACATTTAGTTTTTTGGAAGAATTTTTATTACTGGATCGATATCATGGATGCTAATCCATAGATTAAAATTTTCTGTTTCTTCTTGACTCAGTCTTGGGAAATTGTTGGTTCCTAAGAATATATCCGTTTCTTTCAGATTGCCCAATTTGTTGGCATATAATTGTTATAGTATTTTCTTATTATCCTTTATATTTCTATGGAGTCCATAATTACTTCTCCTCTTTCATTTCTGACTTTATTTATTTGAGTCCTCTCACTTTTTTCCTTAATGAATCTGGTTAAGGGTCTGTTAGTTTTATTTATCCTTTTGAAGAACCAGCTCTTGGTTTCATTGATATTTTATATTTTTTTCTAGACTCTATTTCATTTACTCCACTCTGATCGTATATTGTCTTCCT
>NW_006439187.1:1840698-1842392 GCF_000325575.1 Pteropus alecto
AAATTGTTTATTTGAGATTGTTGTTTCTTGAAGTAGACCTATATTGCTATGAATTTCCCTCCTAGTACTGCTTTTGTTGTGTCCCATAGATTTTGAGTCTGTTTTCATTTTCATTTGTCTCTAGTGACCCTTTTATTTCTTCTTTGATCTAATGGTTAACCCATTCATTGTTTGGTAGCATGCTATTTAGCCTCCGTGTGTTTGTATACTTACAAGTTTTTTTCTTGTACTTGATTTCTAATATCATAACATTGTAGTCAGAGAAAACACTTGATATAAAATCAATCTTCTTAAATTTATTGAGATTTGTTTTGTGGTTTAACATGTGGTCTATCCTAGAAAATGTTCCATATGCACTTGAAAGGAGTGTATATTCTGCTACTCTGGGCTGAAGCCCTCTGAAAACATCAATTAAATCTGTCTGATCTTGTGTGTCATTTAAAGCTGCTGTTTCCTTGTTGATTTTATATCTGGTATATCTGTCCACTGATGTCAAGGGGTGTTACAGTCTCCTGTAATGAGAGTGACTACAGAAAGATGGCAGAGTGAGAGACATCTCCAGATCTCTATGACTGAAACAACAATGAGCTGAACATCTAAAACTCAACAAAAAACACCCAAACTGCACCCCAGCACATCTGAGCATGGGATCAGTGCATAAGAGCTACCACAGGTGAGAACCCTGGGAGTCGGGTGGTAGACAAGGACAAAGAAGCTGCCTCTCACAGCTGGAGCTCCCTGCAGGAGGAGGGGAAGGGAGAAGGTGCAGCAGGATCCCTGAAAAACCTGCAATAAAGAGCTGTGAGCTCCACAAGGCTGGCGCAGTCCCAAGGCATCAGAGCAGAAAACAGACAAGTGGAGACAGCAGAGAAGTAGGGACAGCAGAGAAACAACAGTTGATTATTACCAGCCGCGGTTGCAAAACGCAAGGCTGAGCTGCAGCCTCCATCCCCCAACCCGGAGAGCCCCTCCCCCCATACTCTATGAGACCAAAAACCACCGGGACCCAGGAGAATCTGAGCAAATGCTACCAAAACTGTCACTAACACTAATAGGGACTGAGACTGAGGGCAACAAATGAGATTGAATATCTATAAGAAAAAAAAGGCATTATTAAGACTTTATATAAAGCAGTGATCCAAGAGGCTTAGATGCCACCTACTGGGAACCAAAAGAAAAACACCTTCTTTGCACTTCATAATGATAAGGGGAATCATTCACGAAGAAGACATAACACTTATTAATATCTATGCTTCCAATCAGGGAGCCTCGAAATATAGAGAGACATTTATACAAATTTTCTTTCTGGAAAAAAAAAAGTCAGAATATACTTCCATTAATGCCCAGGCAAAGAAATAGTCCATTAAACACATGAACAACCAAGGTGACAAGGCATCTCAGAAAGAAAGAGAAAAATTTCCAGAAAATAAGATTATAGACATAGAAATATACAACTTCAATGACAGAGAATTGAGGATAGTACTTCTGAAAAAACTCAGTGAGAACCAAAATAACTCATATTGACAATTTCAGGAATTAAAAAAAAAAAAACTAGATGAGCAGAATGAGTTCTTTAGCAAGGAGATTGAAACCCTCAGAAAGAACAGAATAGAACTTCTGGAGATGAAGAACGCAATGAAAGAGATGAAAAATGAAGTAGCAAGCTTGGGAAACAGAGTCGACCAACTGGAGGA
>NW_006439187.1:1842693-1845001 GCF_000325575.1 Pteropus alecto
TTTAAACTACTAAGTGAAAGGAACTACCAGCCTAGAATAATGTATCCAGCTAAGCTCTCCTTTAGATATGAAGGAGAAATTAAGACCTTTCCAGACATATAAAAATTGAAAGAATTCTCCACTATGAGGCCTGCACTATAGGAAATACCGAAAAGGGTCAGCTCATATAAAACAAAAGGACACACACACACAAAATTATTAGGAGTAAAGTGACTGTCAGGAAAGTAGAAGCAGAGGAGTGCAACCCTTACTAAGAACAGAGCATTATAAGCTTAAATAATAATAAGATAATCGCTATAGCAAGATAGTAATGAATGTTTAGCATATATAGGGACAAACTGAGATAACAATGACTAAAAAGGGGAGGATTCAAAAATCTAAATTCGTAAAGGGGAATGGAGATAAGGCACGTGCAGAAGAAAATGGACAACTGTATATATATAACCATCCTTTACATATACGTAATGGTAACCACGCACAGAAGATTCAGAACTGAAGCATATAACATAAAACAAGAAGAACCAGAGGGAAAACCCACGAAAGCCAACCAAAATAAAGAAATAGAAACACAAGGACAAGGAAGCAATAGAAACACTGAGCTATCAGAAAGCAAAAGATAAAATGGCTATAAGACCTCATATTTCAATAATCACCTTAAATGTAAATGGACTGAACTCAATAGTAAAATGGCACAGAGTCGTAGACTAGATCAAAAAACAAAATCCAACCTTATGCTGCCTCCAGGAGACATATTTCAGCTCCAAAGACAAATATAGACTCAAAGTGAAAGGGTGGAAAATGATATTTCAGGCACTCAGAGAAAAGTGGAATTCTCCATACTAATATTGGATGAAACAGATTTCAAAATAAAAAAAGGTAAAGAAAGATACTGAGGGACACTTCATAATGATAAGGGGAATCATGCACGAAGAAGACGTAACATTTATTAATATCTATGCTCCCAATCAGGGAGCCCCGAAATATATAAAGCAATTACTAACAGGACTAAAGGGAAAAACAGACCAAAACACTTTTGTAGTAGGAGACTTAAAACCCCACTGTCGATATGGACAGATCATCAAACATAAAATCGATAAGAAAATAACATCTTTAAATGACACATTAGACCAACTGGACATAATTTATAGATCCTTTCGTCCCAAAAGAGCAGCTATACATTCTTCTCTGGTGCACACGGAGTATTCTCAAGGATTGACTAACCCCTGGCTAGACTCGCTAAAGAAAAAAGAAAAATGACACAAATAAACAAATCAGGGATGAAAGAGGAGAAATTATGACAGACATCTCAGAAATACAAAGGATCATACAAGAATACTGTGGAAAGTTATATAACACCAAATTTAATAACCTAGAAGAAATGGACCAGTACTTAGAAAGATATAACCTTCCTAGCCTGAATGAAGAAGAACTGGAAAATCTAAGTAGACTGTTAAGCAGTACAGAAATTGAAACAATCATCAAAAACCTACCAAAAAGTAAAGGTCTAGGACCAGAAGGCCTTATGAGTGAATTCTACCCAACATTCAAATATTTAATACCTATTCTCCTCAAACTCTTCCAAAAATTTGAAGAGAAAGCAATACTTTCTAACTCATTGAGGCCAATGGTTATGAGGCCAATATTACCCTGATACTAAAACCTGGAAAAGATAACACAAAAATGAAAACTACAGACTAATATCTCTCATGAACACAGATGTAAAATTCCTAAATAAGATATTAGCGAACCAAATACAGCAACATATTAAAAAGATTATACACCACAATGGTGTGGCTTCATCCCAGGTGCACAAGGATGGTTCGAGATATGCAAATCAATTAATGTAATACACCACGTAAACAAACTGAAAAATAAGAATCATATGATCATATTAAATAAATCCAAAAATAGTCTGACAAGATACAGCACCGGTTTATGATCAAAATCCTTAACAAAATCAGTATAGAAGGAATAAAGACCATATATGACAAACCCTCAGCGAACATTATACTTAATGGTGAAAAAACTAAAAACCTTCTTTCTGAGAATATTCTGTCCACTATCGCCACTGTTATTCAATATAACATTAGAGACCCTAGCGAGTGCAATCAGGCAAGAGAAACATATAAAAAGCATCCAAATAGGAAACGAGGAAGTCAAACTGTCACTATTTGTGGATGACATGATTCTCTATGTAGAAAACCCTAAAAACTCCAAAGAACACTACTAGAAACAATAAGCAAATACAGTAAAGTCTCTGGATACAAAATCAACGTTCAAAAATCCATAGCATTCCTATACTCTAATA
>NW_006439187.1:1845136-1860791 GCF_000325575.1 Pteropus alecto
AAAAATAGAACAACAACAACAACAACAACAACAACAACAACAACAACAACAAACAAACCCAAAACATCAGATTTGTATGGAAGCAAAAAAGACCCCAAATCGCCAAAACCATCCTGAGAAAGAAGAATGACGCTGGAGGCATCACTCTGCCCAACTTCAAATTATACTACAAAGTGACAATAATCAAAACATCATGATATTTGCAGAAAAATAGACACACAGACCAGTGGAACAGAATCGAGAGTCCAGAAGTAAACTCATGTTTATATGGGCAAATAATTTTCAACAAAAGTGCCAAAAACTTACAGTGGAGAAAGGAAAGCCTCTTCAATAAATGGTGCTGGGAAAACTGGAATGCTACCTGCAAAAGAATAAAACTAGGTTGTTGTCTATCACTATATACCAAAATTAACTCAAAATAGATTAAAGACCTGAATATACAACCTGAAACAATAAAATGCATAGAAGAAAACATAGGTACTAAACTCACGACGTTGGAGTTAGAGAGGATTTTATGAATTTGACCTCAAAGGCAAGGGAAGTAAAAGCTAAAATAAATGAATGGGACTACATCAAACTAAAAATCTGCTGCACAGTGAAAGAAATCGTCAACAAGGTAAAGAGACAACCATCTGAATGAATAATACATTTGCAAGCAAAAGCAATGCCTCCGATAAAGGCCTAATATCCACAATATACAAAGAACTCATACAACTCAATAATAATAATAAAACCAACAAACAATCCAATAAAAAATGGTAGAGGACCTGAACAGAAACTCCTCCTGAGAAGACATACAAATGGCCAACAAACATATAAGAAGATGCTCATCATTGCTAGCTATTAGGGAAATGCAAATCAAAACCACAATGAGATAAATACCATCTTACTCCTGTTATAATAGCTGTTATCAATAGTACAAGTAATAATAAGTGTTGGAGAAGATGCAGAGAATAAAGAACCCTCATACACTCTGGTGGGTCTACAAATTGGTACAACCACTATGGAAAACAGTATGGAGATTCCTCAAAAAACTAAGAATTGATCTACCATATTATCCAGCAATGTGTCTACTGGGTATTTACCTCAAAGACTTGAAAACTCATATCTGAAAAGATATTTGCACACCGATGTTCATAGCAGCATTATTTACAGTAGCCAGGACATGGAAGCAACCGAAGTGTCCTACAATAGATGATTGGATAAAGAAGTGATGGTACCTACATACAATGGAATATTACTCAGCTATAAGAAGAGATGAAATACTGCCATGTGGATGGTCCTCGAGATAATCATGCTAAGGGAAATAAGCCAGACAGAAAAAGTTGAAAATCACATGATATCACTTATATGTGGGATATAAACCTAAAAGCAACAAACGAACAGGGCAAACAGAGACTCATGGACATGGACAATAGACTAGTGGTTACCAGAATGTGGGGATGGGGGGAAGGTGAGAGGTAGATGGAGTAAATAGGGTCAAATATGTGGTGACAGAAAGAAATCTAACTATGGGAAATGAACACACAGTGTCAAAAAAATATATATATATATGCCTTACTCAAAATGTACAGCTGAAACTTATTAGATTTTGTTAACCAATGTCGCCATAAAAATAAATAAAGAAATTAACCTCTCAAAATAAAATATAAAAAGTAAATAGTCTCCTGCAGTGAGTGTATTACTGTCGATCTCTCTCTTTATCTCAGTCAATAATTGCTTTATATATATATAGGTGCTCCTATGTTGGATACGTATATGTTTACTATGGTTATGTCCTCTAGTTGTATTGATCCTTTTATGATTATGTAATGCCCTTTTTGTCTCTTCTTATAGCTTTCTATTTTGTCTGATATAAGTATTGCTACCCCAGCTTTTTATAAATTTTCATTTTCATGAAATATCTTTTTCCATCCCTTTACTTTTACTGTGTGTCATTTAATCTGAAGTGAGTCTCTTGTATCAGCATATGTAAGGTCTTGTTTTCTTATCTGTTCCAGTTACCCTATACCTATTGATTGGAGCATTTAATTCACTTACATTTAAAGTTATTACAAATATGTATATAATTATGGCCATTTTATTATTTGTATTTATGGTTTTTCCCCCTTCTTTTTACAGAAATCCCCATAACATATCTTGTAATATTGACTTGCTGGTGATGAATTCATTTATCTTTTTTTCTATCTGGGAAGCTCTTTATCTCACCTTCAATTTTAATTAATATCCTTGCTTGGTGTAGTAGTCTTGTTTGTAGGTTGTTATTTTTTCATCTCTTTGAATATTTTGTATCACTCTCTTCTGGCCTGCAAACTTTCTGTTGAAAAAACATCTGACATTCTTATGGAAGTACCCTTGTAAATAACTAGCTACCTCTCTCTTGCTTTTACAATTCTCTCTTTGCCTTTAACCTTTGGCATTTTAATTTTTTTGTGTCTTGGTGCAGGTCTGTTTGGGTTCCTCTTGTTGGAGACCCTTTTCTCTTCATGGACTTGTATATCTAGTTCCTTTGCCAGGTTAGGAAAGTTTTCTGTCATTATTTCTTCAAATAGGTTCAAATTTGTTGCCTTCTCCTCCTTC
Source organism: Pteropus alecto (assembly GCF_000325575.1). Taxonomy (NCBI): domain Eukaryota; kingdom Metazoa; phylum Chordata; class Mammalia; order Chiroptera; family Pteropodidae; genus Pteropus; species Pteropus alecto. The sequence continues at coordinate 1,847,717 of NW_006439187.1, forward strand.
TGATACTTCTATGATGCAGATGTCAGTACATTTGATGTGGTCCCAGAGATCTTTTAAAGTTCCTTCATTTTTTTAATTCATTTTTTCTTGTCTGTTCTGATTGTGTATTTTCTGCTACCTTGTTTTCCAAGTCTCTGATTCCATGTTCTGCTTCATCTAGTCTAACGTTAATTCCTTCTAATGTATTCTTCATTTCAGTTATTGTATTCTTCATTTCTGACTGGTTCCTATTTTTAGGGTTCTATGTCTCTTTTCATGCTTACAATCTCTCTGTTGGAGTTCTCACTGAGATCATCTATTTTTCCCCTAAGTTCATCGAGCATTGTTATAATCAGTGTTTTGAACTCTGTCTCTGGTAGGTTGCTTGCCTCCATTTCATTAATTTTATTTCTGTAGCATTTTCCTGTTTCATCTGCAGCATGTTTCTTTGTTTTCTCATTTTAGTTGCCTCTCGCAGCCTTGGCCAGGTGGCCTTATGTAGTTGGTGCTATTTTTTGGTGCCCAGTTGCACAATCTCCCTGGTCACTTGTTCTGGGGGCATTGGTTTTGTTCCTTATGTGATTGTGTGTGTTCTCCTGTTGTACCTGTTAGCACATCAGTGGATGGGATTGACTCTCGGACTAATTGGCTATGAAGTTTAGCCATGCCCACAGGATATAAGCTGCTATGTAGGAGCTGACCTCATGAAGTGGTATTTGCCTCAGCTGGCTTTGTGTACCTGTTAAGACCACCCTTTGGGCGTGCTGCTTATGAGGCTAGTTAGGTGGTGCTCTGTTGCCTGATGCCAGCCTCTGGGTGTGTAGGTTTGTGGCCCCTTGGGAGGGGCTTTAATATAGGCCAAGTTCAGCTGCTTCCTTTGATTTCTCAGGGCTACCTGATATGTGCCACAAAGCAATCTGTGGATTGTTGTTGCCTATGCTGGATCTGGAGGACAGTAGGAGAAATCATGCTATGAGCCAAGGTCCAGTTACCCCCAGTACTGTGCCAGGGGTAGCTCAGGAAAAGGACCAGTGCACCTCAAGGCCAGAGGCTCCCTGCCAGCTGACTGTAAGACCCCCACATCTGGAAGAGTCTTTGGGTGTTATGTTAGTTGGGTGGGGTGGGAACCCAGGGAATCACCAGAGAAAAGCGAGCAGATTTCACCTGGCCAATGCAGATTTATATTCGTGCCAGTGCTTAATCTGGCTTCCTGTAAAAGTTTTAGATTGCAGCAAGGCCATCTACTGCCCACCTTGGACCCTCAGATATTTGAGATCTGTTCATGAAATACTGTAGCTTGGGGCAGGAGTGTGGTCCGCCATTGAAAGTCTATCCCCAGATGCATGGGTCACGCATGGGCCATTTGAGCTGAAGGCTGTTGTTTGCTGTCAAATTTGCAACCTAGGGAAAGCACAGGGTAGAGCTGGTTGCCATGGAATAGGTTTACCACAGGTAATTTGTTGGTTGGGTGGTATGGGGTCTCAGAGATACATGGGGTGGAGTGAGTCAATCTCATCAGACAAATGCAGATTCAGAATTGTTGCCTGTGCTGAGACTATGGCCTCTCATAAAAGTCACAGATCACAGGGAGGCCAGCAGCTATCTGCCTCGGGCCTGCAGACCCCTAGAATTGTCTTTTCCACTAAATAGTGATTTGCTGTCCTTCCTTATATATTATCTTTTAGTACCCTTAACACCGGTCCTTTAATACCCTCAACAAGACACAATGCAGCTCAGGCTGGCACCAGTGACCTGCCATCAAAAGGCCTGCCCCTAAAAATGCAAGCTGTGCATGGGCCACACAAGATGAGGACTACTGCCTGCTGACAAATGTTCAGCACAGGGAAGGCACAGGGTGGAGCTGGCTTTCTGGCAACAGTTACTCCAAGGGCAATTTGTGAGATGGGTGGGGCAGGGTCCTAGGGAAACACAGGGTGGAGCAGGCCATCTTACCAGACCAATGCAGCTTCAGATCTGGCTGTGCGAGGGGAGGGTTCAATCCAGGCAAGCTGGCACCAATCTGTAGACTGCACTGGAGGGGGGTCTGACAATGAACAATAGCAGCTGTCCCTCTAGCCCTTGCCCTGGTGCCATACAACTCAGTTCTTCCCTGTATGTCTCTTGCACCTCCCAAGCTGCTGACCCTCTGCCAGCACCCAGGGTGAGTGTCTGTGAGCAAGTGAGTCTGTGCGTGATCCCTTTAGGGGGATGTCTGGGTTTTCAGGTCCCTTTCCTCTCACCCAGGTGTCCAGAGTCCCTATTGATTTTTACATTCAGATTTTGCAGGGACTCCTCTTCCTGTGACTGGAACCCTGGGCTAGGGAGCCCCAGTGTGGGGCTAGGGCCCTTCGTTCCTTCACTGGGGCCTCTGCAGTCACATTCTCTCTTGTGGTACTCAACCACCATGTGTGGGTGTGGAACCCCCTATTTCACATCACCACTCTTTCTACTGGTCTCAATGTGACTTTTTCTTCATATCCTTAGATGTATGTGTTATGATCAGTTAGACTTCAGGTGGTTCTCCAAGTTGGTTGTTTTATAATTTGGTTGTAATTTTAATGCAGTCATGGTAGGATATGAGCTCTGCTTTTATCTAGCCTGCCATCTTGACCCCCTCTAGAAATAGATATTTTTATGTAAAATGTCCTAAAGTCTAAATTATAGCCACTGCTAAACACTTTTATCATATTATATAGGTTAGGCAACATTATTCTGATGTCTGTGTTGTAATGTGACCTGTTGATTGTCTTCTCCACTAAATAGTGATTTGCTGTCCTTATGTATTATCTTTTAGTACTCTCAACACAGTTCCTGCCACACAGCATGGGCTTAGTAAGTACTGATGTAATAAATGTTTCAGTGCTATAACTCAGATATATTTACTATACACATGCACACGCATGCTTGCGCGTGCACACACACACACACACAGTTTGAACCCCTTCCACAGATGTCTGTGACTTTCTCTTATGCAGTGGGACCCTCCCAGAAGTTGCTTGATTCCTCATTTTTCAAGTATTCTGCAAGAAGGCTGAAGATAATAGATAACTGCTTTCTATTATTACTTTTTTTTTTTAAAGAAGTGGAAAGAGAAGTAAAAATATTTCTCTCTCTGAAGGCTTAGCATTGCTCAGAAAATCTAAATGATTGTCTCCATACCACCCTTTATATTACAGGGGGCCCACTATCATAATAGTTAGTGACAAGCTCCATGATCAGTCAAGTCATCAACATAATGCTTTCACCAACAGAGGAATTGTGTTAGCTGGCTCATGTGTATTCAATCCACATTCCCTCATTTTATTAGTATCAAGCAAAGAAAGAGAATAGGGGAGAGCTTCCCTCCATATTAAGTCCTCAAGTGCTAATGAATGTTAACAGCTCACAGAGGGGCTTGTGTTGTTGCATATTAATAAGCATAACTGTTTGTTTCCCTTGAACTAGGAGTACATTAAAATAGTAAACTTAATTTTAAAAGAAAGTTGTAAGGAAAAGGATAACACAAAATTAATAAATTTAAAATAGTAAAGATGTGGTAGAAAAAAGAAGATAAGGCAATGGTAAAATGTTGTCAGTCTGCATCAGAAAAGAAGTTTTGTTAAGGGATGACTAAAGCCAGCAGGAAAATAGTGCTATAAAAAATCTCCCAATGGCACATCAATGATAACGAATTGTCAGCAATTTCCAACCATCCCCACTAATATGTTCTGCTTCTCAGTGACCACGGTCAAAAATTTTTTGGAAGTCTTTTTCTCTGGACAAAGAGCTAGAGAATTATGTTACACCTTTCTCAAGGGTTTGTGACATTAAAGGCATCATTGGGTCCAATTTGCAAATGATTTTCTTAGAATGACCACAAACTGAGTAAATTCGTTTTGCTTCTGTTACTATTTATTTTTTGCCAAACAAACAAACAAACAAACAAACAAAATCTACAGTTTGGAGAGATCATTTCTGGGCTTGGCTCATGAGAAGGATAAGAATAGATTGCTTAGGCTAGAGGATGGGAAATTCTTATCTTAGAAAGAGCCTACCAGGGATGCACCTTCAATTCAATTAAATAAATGTATGTTCAAGCCTATGATCTATTCATTTCTGTTGCGATAGATAAAATATTTACGATCTTTTTTATAAGCTTTCTTCTTAAGAAACTAGTAAAAGAGCATATTAAATAAAGGGAAGAAAATAATAGAAATAAAATTGGAAATGGAAAAAATAAGAAACAGAAAACAATGGAGAAAATTAACCAAATAAAAATTGGATTTCTTATTTTCTATTTTATTTTTAAAATTTTAATTCAATTGACTTTCAAGATTATATCAGTTTCAGGTGTATAGCATAGCGAATAGAATTTATATAACTTGCAAAATGATCTTCCCAATAAATTTAGTACACACCTGACACCATACATAGTTATTACAATATTATTGACTATATTCCCTATGCTGTACTTTACAAGTTTGTAAAGTACTTTGTAACTGCTGATTTGTACTTCTTAATCACTTAAACTTTTTTGCCTATCTCCCCAATCCCCTTCCCATCTGACGACCATCAGTTTGTTCTCTGTATCTAATCTGTTTTTTTTATTCCATTAATTTGCATTTTAGATTCTACGTATAAGTTAAATAGTATTGTATTTATCTTTTTCTGCCTGACTTATTTCACTTAGCATAATAGCCTCATGGTCCATCCATGTTGTCATGAATGGTAAAATTTCATTCTTTTTTATGACTAATTTTCCATTGTATAAATGTACCACTTGTTTTTTATCCAATTATCTATTTATGAAAATTTAGGTTTCTTCTATATCTTGGCTATTGTAAATAATGCTGCAATAAACACAGGGATGCATATGTCTTTTCAAATCAGTGTTTTTGGATTTCTTTGGATAAATACCCAGAAGTGGAAATGTTGAGTCATAAGGTAGTTCTATTTCTAATTTTTTGAGGAACTTCCATACTCTTTCCATAGTTGCTGCATCAATTTGCAATCACACCAACAGTGCATAAGACAAAAAAAAGCAAGAATATATAATGAAGTAAGGATAGTATATTCAATAAATGGCGTTGGGAAAACTGGATAGATAAATGCAAAAAATAAAAAAATAATAAAAATAAACCACTTTTTTACCCTATATACAATAATAAACACAAAATAGATTGAAGACTTAAATGTAAGACCCAAAACCATAAAACTGATAGAAGAAAACATTAGCTGTAAACATTCTGACATCGCTCTTAGTACTATTTTTTTCTGATGTATCTCCTCAGGGAAGTTTAGCGAATAAAAATAAATAAATTGACAAGTGGGACTATGTCAAACTAAAAAGTTTATGCACAGTGAAGGAAACTATCAACAACAACAAAAAAGACAACCTGCTAAATAAGAGAAGATATACACCAGTGATACATTTGATAAGAATATCCAAAATTTATAAATTTAACTCAACATCACAAAACCTAATAATACAATTTAAAAATGGGCAGAGGATCTGAATAGACATTTCTCCAAAGAAGATACAGAGATGGTCAATAGACATATGAAAAGATGCTCAATGTCACTAATCATCAGAGAAATGCAAATTAAAACCGCAATGAGATCTCATCTCGCACCTGTCAGAATGGCCATCATCAATAAATCGGCAAACCACAAGTATTGGCAGGATGTGGAGAATAGGGAACTCTCGTGCACTGTTGGTGGGATTGCAAATTGGTGCAGCCACTATGGAAAACAGTATGGAGGTTCTTCAAAAAGTCAAAAATAAAACGATTTTATGACCTATCAATTGCACGTTTGGATAAAGAAGATGTGATTATATATGCAATGGAATATTACTTGGCCATAAAAAATAATTAAATCTTACCATTTGTGACAACATGGATGGACCTGAAAGGCCTTATGCTTAGTGAAATAAAACAAACAGAAAAAGACAAATATCATACGATCTTCCTTATATGTGGACTCTAAAGAACACAATAAAGGAACAAACAAAACAGAAACAGGTTCATAGGTACAGAGAACAAACTGATGGTTACCAGATGGGAGAGAGTTGGTAGATAGGTGAAAAAGGTGAAGAGATTAAGAAGTACAAATTGGTAGTTATGAAATATTCATGAAGATATAAAGTACAGCATTGGAAACATAGTCAAGAGTATTATATTAACTATGTATAGCACCAGATGGGTCCTAGACTAATTGGTGGAGGCAATCAGTTCATAAGTTATATAAATGTCTAACAACTATTCTATATACTTGAACCTATTATAAAATAATATCGAATGTCAACTCTAATTGAAAATTTAAAAACATAAAAAAACAAGGGTGTTTGTGAGCTCCACGATACCAAGTTTACCATCTTCTTTACCATCTCATTGGTTAGTTCTATTAAGGGCTTCAGAGATGGAAATCTGACCCTAATCACGAATCCCTCAACTCAACTTTCATCACCTGTTTTAAGAACCTCAACAGCAAAGCAGAAAAATTGGTGTAGATGATAAAGGCTTTGATCATCCCCCTTGCAACTAAAACAAAGTTGTGACAGAATTACAGAGCAAACAGCAAGTAAAATCACCTGAGATCTAGATTAACAGAAGCACAACAACTAGAGAGAGAAATAAGAAATCACCCTGCAATGGTAGAAGGTAGGAGGGGGTGAAGATGTGAGTCCTGAGCAACTAAGTGGGACAGAGGCTATGGCAGCTGCAGATATAGGCACCTCTTCTTAAAGGGGCTGTGTACATGAGCAGACTTTCGTAGTAACAGACCTGCTCACTCTGAGCACCAGCGCTGGATTGGCTGCTTGGTGGGGCACCAGGGACTTACTAAGGGACAATGAGTTGTTCAAACAAGGGCTAGAGGTAAGGCTCTATCGTGGGCAGAAGTGCCCTGGTATCCATTGTTCCTCTGTTGAGCCTACTCGCCTCCCAGAGTGTGGACACAGAGCCGCCATAGCTGAGACCTCATCAAACTGGATAACAGAGATCACTCTGCCAAGAGGATTCCCTGAAACTCCACCTCCCCCAACACATGGCCCAAGCAAGCCATATCTAATTGTGTCCTTAGCAAGTCCAGTGCTCCTTGCTGAGCAGTGCCAAGACTCCCACTGGTGGCAGCTTGCCTCGCTTTCTGGGGTGACCTCTTGAGCCGACTATAAGCACAGCACCTGTGGATTGCTTGCTGAATCTTAACAAGTGGACCCAAAGGGGCACAGGCTGGGGCTAAACTTGGCCTGAGCTGGACTCCTCTCAGGACTTTGCCACTGGACACCTACCACACAAAGCTGCACTGATAAGACCAGGAGACTTAGGAGCTTTGCTTGCTACATAGAAACAGACACAGAAAAGGCAGCCAAAATGGGAAGACAAAGAAGCAGAAACCACATGAGAGAAAAGAATAAAGGTCCAGATATAATGGAGTTAAGCAATCTAACAGATGCAGAATTCAAAACACTGGTTATAAAGATGTTTGATGAACTTAGGGGAAGTCTAAATGAATTCAGTAAGAACTTTAACAAAGAGATAAAAAAACATAAAAATAAAAATGGAAATTATAAAAGGGAACCAGTCAGAAATGAAGAATACATCTGAGATAAAGAGTATATTAGATGGAATAAACAGAGTGGATAAAGAAGAGGATTGAAACATTGATAAAGAAGATGGGGAAGCCAAGTACACTCAATCAGAATGGCAAGAAAAATGAAGACGAGACTATAATAATAATTTAAGTAGCCTATGGGACACAAGCAAACATAAAAATATCTGTGTCATAGGGATATCTGAAGAAAACAAGAAGTTGAAGAGTTTTTTGAAGAAATAATGAAAGAAAATGTCTCTAATCTGGTGAAGGAAATAGACATACGACCCCAAGAAGCTCAGAGAGTCCCAAGAAAGAGGTACCCAAAGAGGCCCACACCAAGACACATCATAATTAAAATGCCAAAGATTAAATACAAAAACAGGATCTTAAAACAGCAAGAGGAAGCAGTTAGTTACCTACAAGGGAGCACCTATAAGATCAACAGCTGATTTCTCAAAATAAATTATTCAGGACAGAAGGGCTTGACACAAAATACTGAACATGATGAAAACCCAGGATCTACAACCAAGAATACTTTATCCAGCAAAGCTATCACTTAGAGTTGAAGGACAGGTAAAGAACTTCCCAGACAAAAATAAGCTAAAGGAATTCATCAACACCAAGCTAGTATTACAGAAAATGTTGGAGAGACTTCTTTAAGAAAAAAAGAGCATGTATCAAAAAACATGAATAAAGAATGGTAATAACTACATTTCTATCGTACTTCAAATGGAAAAGAATTAAGTGCTCCAACCAAAAGATAGAGTGGCTGAATGGGTAAGAAAACAATATGCTGCCTACAAGAGATGCACTACAGATAAAAAGACACACACAGATTAAAAGGAAGGGGATGGAAAAAGATATTCCCTTGATGGACCTAGAGGGTATAGCGCTGAATGAAATAAGTCAGATAAAGACAAATATCACATGATTTCACATACATGTGGAATCTAAAGAACAAAATAAACAACAATAAAAATGGAAATAAACTCATAGATACAGAGACTATTTTAAGGGCTACTAGATGGGAGGGGGTTGGGGAGATGGTGAAAAAAGGCTACGGGATTAAGAAGTACAAATGGTTAGTTACAAAATAAACATGGAGATATAAAGTGTAGCATAAGGAAAATAGTCAATAATGTTGTAAAAAAATATGTAAGGGAGAAGAGGGATACTAGATTTAGTGGGGTGATCATTTTGTGACTTATATAGTTCTCTACTCATTATGCTGTACAACTAAAACTAATATTGTATGTCAACTATAATTGAAAAAAAACTCATTGAGTCATACAATGCAAATACAAGCAACTAATTGTCTATTATATTTTAATTAAGCTGGCAAAAAAAAAGGGCCTCAACAGCACCATCACTTGCTACTTGCCTCCTGACTATTCTTGAAGTAGCTCTTCCAATTATTCCACCTAATGTGGACTTCTCCTGTCCAAGCACTAATTGAAAAAAATCTGTAAAGATATATGCATTCCAACGTTCATTGCAGTATTATTCACGATGGCCAATACATGGAAACAACCAAAATGCCCTTCAACAGATGATTGGATAAAGAAGATCTGGTACATATATACAATGGAATATTACTCTTCCATGAGAAAAGGTGAAATGCTGCCACTTGTGACAACATGGATTGATCTTGAAATTATCATGCTAAGCCCAATAAGTCAGACAGAAAAATCTGAGAACCATATGATATCACTCATACGTGGGATATGAAACTGAAAGCAACAAATGAACAAGACAAACAAACATAGACTCATAAACACAGACAACAGTTTAGTGGTTACCAGAGGGAAAGGGGGTAGGGGAGTGGTAAATAAGAGAAAAGGACATTATATATATGGTGAAAGAAAGAAATCTAATTTTGGATGGCGAACGTGCAATGCAATATACATATGATATATCATTAAAATGTGCACTTGAAACCTATATAATTTGATTAACCAACATCGCCCCACTAAATTTAATAAAAAAATAAAAAAATAAAATAAAATGAACTTCTCTCCTCAAATACCTGAATCTTTTCAATATTATGAACTGACATCAGATGATATATTCCTACGAGGTAAAGATCAGAATGCTTCCACCTTTATCTCCTTCTTCAATAACCCCACATAGTATTCAAACAAGAACTACAATTACTGATCTAGTTGACTGCTTCAAATGAACAACCACCAAGACTTCCAGTTTTTCAACCCGTGAGGCCTTCAGTTGTAAAATCACCAAGATCTTCAGTTTCACCACCACCAAGATCTTCAATTGCACTATTAGTAAGATTTTTCAATGCAACAATCCTGCATTTCAAGCTCTTGTACTCTATCAGTGTCCCAATCATTACTATCTCCAATTATTCCTGTTTTAAAGTAATCTCCATCAACTCTACCAATAATCACTAAAGCAACAGTACCCTGATGGAAACAATAATATAAAGAGATTCTACTATGCAAAACTAAAGATCAGGGTGTACCAAAAGCAAAAAGGGGGATTATTAAAAATGAGGCAAATTATATCCTAATCCATCAAGAAGGTATAGAATGTAGTTCTGGTAAAGCAGACAGTGAGGTTTGTTAAATGGAGGAAAATAAATAAATAAACCTTAATTAGTTAAAATAACTGTCTATTGTCTCGTTCTCTGATAATGAAGTCGTTTCTAAAGTTTTACATAGAATTAATCACTATTTTCCTATTTTTTTTCCAAGAAAATGATTAACACATGTTTAACACTTAGTATTTTGCTGTTTTCTCAAAGGACATACTTTGTTCAATTAACCAAAGATTACTAAGTATTAAACACTGATAGCTCTAAAGTAGATATGAAAATTTCTTTTAACATATCAAAATGCTGCAGATATCAAGGTCTTTTATGCCATTTCAACTAATGTTTAACCCAAGCTTTCAAATTCCTGCCTCAACTATATGCATGTATCAGAAAGTCTATATAACTTATAGATCTGACATAACTCGAATTAGTTTTAGGGTTTTTTTTTTTTTTTAGTGGCTTTATTGCCTAGGGTAGTTGAGCTATATCCAAGTTTTGTTTTGTTTTTTTTTTAAGTTTTCTAAATGAAATATTCAGAATTAGGATATTTATTAAATAATGTTAAAAGGTATCATTTTGATAAATTATTTTACAAAGTAAAGTTATGAGGCTGGATGAGCTCACCTAAAAGGAAAAGTACAATGTAAGATGAGAGCCAAGGTTTGAACCCTGACCAACTCTAAAATTCAATGGTCTGAAACAGGTAAAGGATTTTCCGACAAGAGTGAGGGTAAATAATGAGAAATATAAGAAGAAAAGTAGAAAAATTGAAGTCATAGTTGGTTAACAGAAATCAAAGTGTGAATATGTCAAGGAGAGAATACTCAAATATATTAAAACCTGCAGACAAGTAGAATAAGAACTAGTGGTCTTAGCAATACAGAGATCTATTGACCTTGACAATAATAGTTTCAGTGGGGAGGCAGGAGGAGGCAGCAATAACTTTGGGGTGGTTTAAGTAAATGTGCCATGAAGAAGTGGGCAGATACATGTTTAGTTTATCTGGATTGTGAAGAGAAGTAAAGAAGATGGTAGCTGAATGGACATGTGAGATTATGTGGTGGATGGTATTTTAGAAGCTGTCAGTATGATAAGGTTTAGGAGAAAATGAAAAAAAAAAAAACTAAATACTAATATTCCATGGCAAGAGGTCAATAAACAATGTTTAAAATGAAACGTAAAGCAGTATCAGTGAAAGAATGTTATTTAGAGACATGGTGATAAATATAAAAAATGTGAGATAATACAGATAAATATGATTGCTTCAGAGAAAGGCAGTATTGGAAAGAAATAGAAATGGTTGTTTCTGTAACAAATCTTATAAAACCATTAGATTTTGTAAACATCTTTTTATATGCAGAAAAATAAAAATTCAATAAATACATTTTATATAGAAGTAAAAATGCACTAATACAACCTTGAAACTTTTAAAAAGAACAAAGGACAACTTGTACTATCAGATAATACAATACTCTACAAAGCTATAATAAGTAAAAAACTATGTTTTAACACAAAACATAAAAATGTCAGTGAAACAAAGCAAGAATCCAGAAAACAGTCATGTATTTATGGAAATTAAATATATGATTAAACTACCATTTACTAAAAGCTGTAAATTATAGATAATTCCATAACTAATGTCAGAAAAAGAGTAAAATTTCAAAAATTGAGATCTAACCATATACAACACTCAAAAAAAGTTTGGAAAAAAACAACTTGAGATAAATTCTGTTTTAAAAATTCTATGCAACTATTAGAAGAAAAAATATAAAAATATATAAGTAAAGGTAGCCTTCTTAAGCAAAAATGAACACCTAGAATCAAAAAATAAGTAATACGTCATCAGTTGTAATAAAATTTTCTATATGAAAGAGACCATTACATTGTTAAAAGATAATTAGCACAAAGGAGAAAATATTAGAAACTTAGAAAAATACAAAAGAATATACAAAGTCCTAAAGTCAATATGAAAAAAATTTCAATGCAATAAAAATTGCTGAATTATTTGAAAATCATTCATAGAAAAAAGTAATACATATAATTATAAGCTAAATCTCACTAGTACAAGATTTATGCAAATTCAAATAGATACCATGTTTTATCCATCAGATTAGCAAAATCTAAAAAGATGCCATTAACCAGTGTTGGCTAGAGTGAAAAAAAAAAAAGCAATCTCATTTTATATTAATGAGACTATAGGAAATACAGTGATATGAGCTTTTCAGTATGTAATTGGACAATATCTAACAAAATGTAAATGTGCTTCCACTTAACAAAGAAATTACACTCTGGGCATCTATCCTAAATGTACAGAAACATGTAGATACTATAGATACAGATATTTGTTGTAGTATTTATTATATGTAGTAGAAAACAATTAAACATATATGTCCAATAATCCAATACAGTTATTCTCTGCTTTTTCAAAGTTTATGTTATGCTGCATCTATTTTTTGAAAATAGAGGTTGCATGCTGTTTTCAGAACAGACCACATAAAATGAATTAACAATATGGGAATATAGAGACCCAGTTCCCTTGCCTCAACTCTGTATAATGCTGCTGAGATATCCTAGCTCTATAAATCACAGTGGGATCATCTGAGACTGCACAGCAGCCCAGCTTTTCTCGTGCAATCCCACTTCCTTCCCTCACTTTATACAGGTATTGATCCCAAGAGCACTCTCTAACCAATTTCCTGCTTGCTAGTCTTTACTTCACAGTTTACTTCTAGAAGAATCCAACCTGCCAATAAAACAGAAGCAGAAAGCTTGGGATTTATGCTATGGCAAAGATATACAGTTTCTTTTTTTTTTTTTAATTTAATTTATTTTTTTTATGGTGACATTGGTTAACGAAATCCAATAAGTTTCAGCTGTACACTTTAATAGTAAGGCGTATATCTATTTACACTGTGTGTTCACCTCCCATAGTTAGATTTCTTTCTGTCACCACATATTTTACCCCCATTA
>NW_006439187.1:1861487-1864871 GCF_000325575.1 Pteropus alecto
AACCACTATGGAAAACAGTATGGAGTTTCCTCAAAAAAAACTAAGAATAGAATTACCATATGACCCAACAATCCCCCTTCTGGGTATTTACTCAAAAAACTTGAAAACATTTATTCACGAAGATATATGCACACTGATATTCATAGCAGCATTATTCACAGTGTCCAAGACATGGAAACAACCAATGTGTCCTTCGATAGATGATTGAATAAAGATGTGGTACATATATATAATGAAATATTACTCAACCATAAGATGAAATACTGCCATTTGTGACAACATGCATGGATTTTGAGATTATCATGGTAAGCAAAATAAATCAGAAAGAAAAAGTTGAGAACCATATGATTTCAATCACATGCGGAATATAATACTGAAAACAACAAACAAACATGACAAATAAACAGATACTCATGGATGTGGACAGTGGATTAGTGGTCACCAGTGGGAAGGGGGTAGAGAGGAGGTAGAAAGAGGTTAAGAGGGTCAAATATGTGGTGATAGAAGGAAATTTAACCATGGGTGGTGGACACATGATGCAGTTATTGAATTGCACACTTGAAACCTATATAATTTTATTAACCAATGTCACCCCCATAATTTTAATAAAAAATATGCAATGACAATGACAACAGCTATTTCTGTGGCATGACCTTAGCTATATTACCATCTACTGATTCATTTTCTCAGGCTTAGTTCCAGTTTCTGCATCATTTCTGTGAACTCTCCAACATCCTTCTAGTATCTTTTTCTGTTTAAGTAAACTAAAGTCAACTTATAATGTTCACAATCAAATGTCCTTTTTACTAATCAGTATAGATGTCTATTTACTGAACTGGAAAGATTTCCAAGATGTATTATTAAGTAAAAAATATTACAGAAAAATATATACAGTATAATTCCAATAATGTAAAAATACATATAACACTATGTATCATAAATACATATGTCTATTCACTGTATACAATGTTTCCAGAAACATGGGAAAAGTTTTATCTCTTGAGATAAACGTAGAATTAATTTTGAGGAGTGATAGAGGACATTAATGATTTATTCCATGTACTTCTCCAGTGTTTGAATTTTTACAACTATATTCCTGTATTACCTGAGTAACTTTTTATTAATTCAAGAAATATTTTAAGAAACAACTATAATTCAGGCAATATAAAAATACTGTATCTGTAACAATGAACAACAATAAAAACAAACAAAAAACTTCACCCCTTATAGAGCTTACATTCTCGCTGATAAGAGACCTATCAATAAACAAATAAGTAAAATGTACAGTATACAAGATGTGGTAAGTGCCATACAGGAAATAAAAAGACAAGAATCATGAATGGAAATTCTGGGGTACTTGAAATGTTAAATATGAGAGTCAGAGAAGGCCTCACTGAGAGGTTATTTCAGTAAAAATATGAAGATAATGAAGAAATCAATAACTATATCTGAGGGGAAAGCATTTAAATATCAAAGGGAAAACCTGCAAATACCCTGAGGCAGGAACTAGCCTAATATGTTCAAGGAACAACAAAAAACCAGTGTGTTTGGAGCAGTGAGTTAGGGGAAAGTTAAAAATAAAGTATGGAGGACATATGGTACACATTGTATGCAAAAAAAAAAAAAATAACTGTGAATTTACTCTAAATGACATAGGAAGCTATTAGAGGATTTCAAATGGAACTGTGACATAGTTTGTGATCTTAATAATATCACCCAGAGATGTCAAAACCAAGGCAGAATGAGAGATTTCTCCGGATCTTTCCCCATAAAATAACAGTAAGCTGAACATCTAAAACTCAACAAATAACAGCCAACCTGCACCAAGCATATCGGAGTGAATGTTCTGTGCGGGAGAGCCTCCAGAGGTCTGAACTCAGGAATCTGTGGGTAGATTGAGAAGAACAAAGAAGCTATCTCTTGCAGCCAGAGCTCCCTGCAGGAATGGAGGAGGGGAGAAAGTACAGCCTGTTCTCCAAACAGCCCTGCATGAGGGATCACTGGAGCCCAGGAATCAGGGCAAAATACAGAATGAGAACTAAATGCAGAGGGGAAACAGCTGTATCTCAGCAGCCATAATTGCGAAGAGTGAGGCTGAGACACAAAAACTATCAACGATACCCACAAACCAACCCAGAGCATGCCCTTCATCTACCCCATATACTCCCAACTCTAGCACTACAGACCCCCAAGAAAATTTGAGCAAACGCTACCGATGCAAAAATCCACTGTCAGTACCACTGACAGGGGGTGGGATGAAGGGCGGTGATGGTGACTTGAATGTTTATCAGAAAAAAAAAGGCATTATTAGTCTAAAAGGACAAATCCAAGAGGCTTGGGTACCACCTACTAGCAAGGAAAAGAAAACACTTTCTTAGTAACAGGCTAAAGATATGCCTCTACATACAATGGGGAAAAATGGCGAGATGATAGAAGCTCTCTTTATCCCTATGGCAACCAAATCAATGCTGTGACAGAAACGATGAGCAAACAGCAAGGAAAAATCACCTGAAATCTAGATGAACAAGCCATACAACTAGGGAGAGAACTAAAATCACCCAGCATGATTCGTGAGAAACACGGCAGAGTGAGAGATGTCCCCAGATCTCTCCTCTTGAAACAACAAACTGAACATCTAAAACTCAACAAAAATAAAACACCCAAACTGCACACCAGCACATCTGAGCATGGGATCTGTGCATAAGAGCTACCACAGATCAGAACCCTGGGTGTTGAGCAGTAAACTGAGAGAAATAAAGAAGTGACTTCTCACAGCCACCACAGCTCCCTGCAGAAGGATGGGGAGAGGAGAAAGAGTGGTGAGTTCCCTGAACAGCCCTGTATGGGAGAGCTATGAGCTCCACGTGGCCGGCAGCAATGTCCAGTCATCAGTGCACAAGGCAGAGAAACGGGACAGCTGAAAAGCAGGGACAGCAGAGAAACAACAGTTGATTTTTACCAGCTGCAGTTGCAAAACTGAGGCTGAGTTGCCGTCCCCATCCCCCAACCCAGACAGTCTCTCTGCCCATACCCTCCAACACAGAACACCGCAGAGCCCCAAGGGAATCTGAGCAAACGCTACTCACACTGTCGCTAAAACTGACAGGAACTGAGACTGAGGGTAGCGAGCATGATTAAACATCTATAAGGGGGAAAAAAAGCATTATTAAGACTATATAAAGCAGAGATCCAAGAGGCTTAGACGCTACCTACTGGAAACCAAAAGAAAACACCTCGCAACAGGCTAGGGACCATTTTTTAATAAAACTTCTTTCTGGAAAAAAAATCAGAATACACTTCCATTAATACTCAGGTGAAGAAATAGTCCATTAAACACCATGAAACACCGAGGTAACAAGGCATCTCAGAAAGAAAGAGAAAAAT
>NW_006439187.1:1866048-1869734 GCF_000325575.1 Pteropus alecto
TGGCCTAGGGTATTATAATGTCCCCTCCAAACAAAGTGTGTGGTAGGGAAACAGGACAGAAAGGATTCCATTGGCCAGATTCCCAGAGCTAACTAAAGCCTGGCAGGACCCAGACAGTGTCTGAGACTGGATAGCCCCATGTGGTCTTCACCAGATTTGTGAAAACAAGGCTACATCTGCCTCCCCAGAAATTAGGAAAGGAACTGTATAATTGGCATAATAAAGTCATCCTTCTTACCTCTGAAAACAGGGAACTACTTAGTTACCTGTCCCTACAACCCTTACAACAGATAAAACAAAATCCAACCATATGCTGCCTCCAGGAGACACATCTCAGCTCCAAAGACAAATATAGACTCAAAGTAAAAGGGTGAAAAATGATATTTTAAGCAAATGACATTCATAGAAAAGCAGGAGTAGCAGTACTAATATCAGATGAAATAGACTTCAAAATCAAAAAGGTAAAAAAAGATATTAAGGGACAATTCATAATGATAAAAGGGATCAGGCACCAAGAAGACATAAGACTTATTAATATCTATGATCCCAATCAGGGAGCCCCTAAATATACAAAACAATTATTAACAGAAGAACTAAAGGGAGAAACAGACCAAAACAATATCCTAGTAGGAGACATAAATACCCAACTATTGGATATGGACAAATCATCAAAACAGAAAATCAAAAAGGAAATAACATCCATAAATGACACATTGGACCAACTGGACATAATTGATATTTACAGAGCCTTCCATCCCAAGACAGTTGCTTATGCATTCTTCTCTAGTGCACATGGAACATTCTCAAGGATTGACCACATACTGGGACACAGAGATAGTCTCAAAAAATATCAGAAGTTTGAAATCATAGCAACTATATTCTGTAATCATAATGCTTAGAAACTAGAGATCAACTGCAAAAAGAAATCAGGAAGAACCATAAATACATGAAGATTAAACAATATGCTACTGAAGAATAACTGGGTCAGAGAAGAAATAAAAAGAGAGATCAAGAAATACATAGAAACAAATTACAATGAGAGTACAACATATCAAAACTTTTGGGATATGGCAAAAGTGGTAATAAGAGGAAAGTTCATAATATTACAGACCTGTCTCGAAAAACAAGAATGAGCCCAAATAAACAACCTAACACTTTATCTTTAAAAACTAGGGGAAAAAAAGAACAAATGTAGCCTAAAATCAGCAGAAGGAAAGAAATAAAATTAGAGCAAAATTAAAATAAATTGAAAAAATATATAAGAAATAAATGCAACAAAGAGCTGGTTCTTTAAAAAAGGTTGATAAAATTGGCAAACCACTGGCTAGACTCACTAAACAAAAAATAGAAAGGACACAAACAAACGAAATCAGGGATGAAAGAGAAGTTATGACAGATAACACAGAAATACAAAGGATCACACAAGAAACTATGAAAAAGTATATAATGCCAAATTTAATAACCTAGAAGAAGTGGACAAGTTCTTACAACCTTCCTAGACTAAATCAAGAAGAACTACAAAATATAAATAAAATGATCAGCAAGATGGAAATTGAAACAATCATCAAAAAACCTACCAAAAAGTAAAAGTCCAGGACCAGACGGCTTCACCAATGAATTCTACCAAACATTCAAAGATTTAATATTTATTCTCCTCAAACTCTTCCAAAAAATCGAAGAGGAGGCAATACTTCCCAACTCATTTTGTGAGGTCAATATTACCCTGTTACCAAAACCTGGTAAAGATAACACAAAAAATACTGCAGACCAATATTGCTCATGGACGCAGATGTAAAAATCCTAAACAAGATCCTAGCAAATATAAAACAACAATGTATAAAAAAGATTATACACCATGATCAAGTGGGCTTCATCCCAGGGGCACAGGGATAGTTTAACATATACAAATCAATTAATGTGATATACCACATAACAAAATAAAGAATAAGAATCATATGATCATATCGATAGATGCAGAGAAATCCTTTGACAAAATACGGCATCTATTTATGATTATAACACTTAATAAAATAAGTATAAAAGGAAACTACCTCAACATACTAATGGCCATATATGACAAACCCTCAGCTAGCATTATACTTAATGATGAAAAACTAAAAACCTTTCCTCTAAGATCAGGAACAAGACAAGTCTGTCCACTATCACCACTACTATTCAATATGACATTGAAGGTCCTAGCAAGTGCAGTCAGGCAAGAGAAAGATATAAAAAATATCCAAATAGGAAATGAGGAAGTCAAACTGTCACTATTTGATTCTCTATATAGAAAACCCTAAAGACTCCACAAGAAGACTACTGGAAACAATAAGCAAATACAGTAAAGTTTCTGGATACAAAATCAATGTTCAAAAATCCATAGCGTTCCTATACTCTGATAATGAATCGTCAGAAAAAGAAGTGGAAAAATTAATTCCTTTTGCAATTGCAACAAAAAGAACAAAATACCTAGGAATAAAGCTAACGAAACATGTGAAAGTTCTATATACTCTAAACTGTAAGACTCTATTAAAAGTAATTGAAGAAGACACAAATGTGGAAAGATATTCCACGTTCTTGGATTGGAAGGATCAACAAGTTAAAACGACCTTATTACCTAAAGCATTATACAGATTTAATGCAATCCCCATCAAAATATCATTGACACTTTTTAAGAAATAAAACAAAAAAATGATCAGATTTGTATGGAAAAATAAAAGACCTCAAATCGCCAATGCCATCCTGAGAAAAAATAACAAGGCTAGAGGTTTCATTCCGCTTGACTTCAAATTATACTACAAAG
This sequence comes from Pteropus alecto, assembly GCF_000325575.1. NCBI lineage: Eukaryota > Metazoa > Chordata > Mammalia > Chiroptera > Pteropodidae > Pteropus > Pteropus alecto. The sequence goes on from NW_006439187.1 coordinate 1,868,849, forward strand.
CCACAGTAATCAAAACGGCACAGTATTGGCCGAAAAGCAGACATGCAGACCAGTGGAACAGAATTGAGAGTTGAGAAGTAAACCCCCGTTTATAGGGGCAACTAATTTTCAACGAAGGAGCCAAAAACATACACTAGAATAAGGAAAGCCTCTTTCAAAAATGGTGCTGGGAAAACGAGAAATTCACTTGCAAAAGAATGAAACTAGACTGTTGTCTATTACCACACACCTGAAACAATAAACTGCATAGAAGAAAACATAGGAAATAAACCCATGGACCTTGGACTTAAATAGAATTTTATTTATCTGACCTCAAAGGCAAGGGAAGTCAAAGCAAAAATAAATAAATGGGACTATATCAAACTAAAATGCTTCAGCACAGCAAAAGAAACTGTCAACAAGACAAAGAGGCAGCCATCCAAATGGGAGAATGTATTTGCAAGCAACACCTCTGATAAAGGATTAATATCCAAAATATACAAAGAACTTACACAATTCAATAATAATAATAATAACAACAACAACAACAACAAAAACCCACCCCAAATAATCCAGTTAAAAAATGGGCAGAAGAGCAGAACAGACACTTCTCCCAGGAAATCATACAAATTGTCAATAAACATATGAAAGGATGCTCAACATGACTAGGTTTTATGGAAATGTAACTCAAAACCACAATGAGATACTATCTCACACCTGTTAGAATAGCTGTGATCAACAGAACAAGTAATAACAAGCATTGGAGAGGATGCGGATAAAAAGGAACCCTCATACACTCCTAATGGGACTGCAAATTGGTAGAGCTGCTATGGAAAACAGTATGGAGGTTCCTCAAAAAACTAAGGATTGACCTACCATATGATCCAGCAATCTCTCTATTGGATAT
>NW_006439187.1:1869823-1870274 GCF_000325575.1 Pteropus alecto
AAATCAAGTGAAGTGTCCTATAATAGGTGATTGGATAAAGAAGTTGTGGTACATATATACGATGGAATATTACTCATCCATAAGAAGAGATGATTTACTGCCATTTGTGACAACATGGATTGATCTTGAGATAATCATGCTAAGGGAAATAAGCCAGACAGAAAAAGTTGAAAATCACATGATATCACTTATATGTGGGATATAAACCTAAAAGCAACAAACAAACATGACAAACAGAAACTCATAGACATGGACAGTAGATTAGTGGTTACCAGAGTTTGGGGGTAGGTGGGACGTAGATGGTATAAAAGGGGTCAAATATGTGGTGACAGAAAGAAATCTAACTATGAGTGGTGAACATATAGTGCAATATATATGACCTACTGTTGAATTGTACACTTGAAACTTATTAGATTTCGTTAACCAATGTCACTATCATAAATTAAAAAAT
>NW_006439187.1:1870298-1878517 GCF_000325575.1 Pteropus alecto
AAGTTCTAAGAAGGTAAATCTTATGTTAAGTATTCTTGTAACAAAAAATAATAGTAATAATAATAAAAGAGGGCAGGAGGAAACTTTTGAAAGTGATGGATAGGTTTTTGGCATAGTATGTGGTGAGGGAATTATGGGTATATTCTTATCTCCAAATTCATAAAGTTGTACACATTAATTGTGTATAGCTTTTTGTATGTCAAAAAAAAAGTTTAAGTACAAGTGTGAGAAGGCTGTATGATACTCAAGTGGAGCTCAAAAGAGACATCGCAACTGGAAGATAATTTTGGAATCAGATAGGAGACAGATGTCATTTGAGGTCAGATAACTAAGCTTGAGTTCACATAGAAAATTTGATCTCAAATCTAGGGACGCACTTTGAAAATCAATAAAAGAGAAATTGTGTTATAGCTCTGTGACTTCTTCACTAGCTGATTTCTCTCCAGTAGAAGGCAGGCCTATGGGGCATGGTGATAACTTAGAGTCATTGTCCTCTCACTGCTGATGCAACACTAAAATTCTGACATAGCTTGGTTGCCTGGTTACTGCTGGAGGCAGGGAGCTCTCATCCTCATGTCAGAGCAGCCTCTGCCAGAATCAGATGTTGCTCCTGAGGCTCAAAAATCGGCAACCCCCAGAGTGGGTCTAAAGAAAGGTGTGGATGCTTAAAACAGGGTAAGGTGACAGTGCCTTCTAACATTTGTACCGAACTAAGACATATTTAAAATGTCCTTAAATATAGAGAAAGATGAGGGCCATCCAAATCAATCGGCGATACCCAGAAAAATTCAAAATGAGTTAGTTTATGTAATCCAGATGTCTTTAAACAATATAGCTATACAAGTAAATAATCTAAGTAAATATGCTGAAGATATATTTGAAAAAATATCCAAAGAGGTTGATAGGATTTCTTTCAGACTTAAGATTTTACAAGAACATGTAATCCAGTTCACTAATGGTATTAACTACAAAGAGCCAAATGAAAATTTGTCCTTGCAAATTAAGAAATCAAGGACTGTTAGAAGTACAGGTATTCAGATACGGCAGGTATACTCCTCCAAGCCATTACCTGTTAAAGCATGTAAGAGACACAATGCTTATGTACAGACATTACCTTTTAATACATCTACTTCTTCTTGCCAAGATGATACAAAAGGTTTAAAGATTTCTCCTGATGTTTCATATTGCTTTGAACTTTGTAAAGAAAAGATTGTTGCTGCAAGTAAAGAAGAAAATGGGGGAAAGCTCAAGCAAAAGAAACACAAACATCATTCCAATAAACAAGAAAGTGTGCCTCAAAGTCAAATGTTGGAAGATGATGTTTCAGTGGACTATGTCCCAGCTGCTTGTAATGAGGTCTCTCATTCATATGTGGATCAACCAGATGAAAGTTCTTCATTTTCCAGTTCCTCATTGTGTGAAATCAGTACACTTGTAACAAGAGCTGTAGGAAAAGTGTTATTCAGCTCTCTACATGTGCCAATGCATGGAGCCGGAGGTGTAAAAAATTCATTTACATGTGTCAATTACGGGATTGGAATGGGAGAAGAACTGCAACCCCAACCTCGAAATCGTCTTAAATCAGAGGTGTTTGTAAGCCCTACAGCACCAAATTCACCACCTCCATTGCCGCCTGATTGGTTAGCTCTTTTAAGAGCTTCAAAGAAGGCAACTCCCCCCCCAATCATGCATTCCCCAACTCAAATTTCATCACCTGTTTTGAGAACAGCAGCAACATCACCTACTGCTTGTGTCGCAACTACTCCTGAGGCAACTCTTCCAACGACTCCACCTAAAGTGGACTTCTCTCCTCCTGAACCTTTTCAATATTATGAAATGACAACAGTTGATCTACTCCCACAAGGTGAATATCTGGGGATACTTCCACCTCTATCTCTTTCTCCAATAACTTCACCTAGTGTTCAAAAAAGGGTCACAGTTACAGATCTAGTTGGCTCTGCATCAGTTGTACAATCCTCAACATCATTAGTTTTTCCATATGCTAGGTCTTCATTTGTACAATCACCAAGATCTTCTGTTGTGAAATCAAGTTCTTCAGTTTCATCATCACCAAGATCTTCACTTTCACCACCACCAAGCTATTTTATTTCACCACCAAGATATTTAATTCCACAATTTCCAAGATCATCAACTCCACAAACACCACAAAATTCAGTTCCATTGTCATCAATACCTTTGTGTCTGCAAACATCAAGATCTTTGAGTTCATCAACAAGACATCCATTTTTTCAGTCACCAAGAAATTCAGTCACTACATTGTCAAAATGTGTAGATGCACAGTCATTAAGAACATCAGTTGCTCAATCACAAAATTCTTCATTTACACAATCAAGAAGGAATTTGATTCCACCACAACCAAGATTTTCAAATTTGAAGTCACCAAGATCTTTCAGCCTACGGTCATTGTTTTCTTTTGTACAATCACCATCTTGCATTTCAAGCCCTTGGGCTCTATCAGCATCCCAATACTCACCAGATCCAGTGAATGCTACTTTAAAGCAACCTCCATCAACTCTACCAGTAATCACTAAAGCAAGGAATGCCCTGATGGAAGTAATAAGAAGAGGTGTTCTGCTACACAAAACTAAATCAATGTGTACAAAAATCCAAAAACAAGATTCCTAAAATGAAGCAAGTTATGTCTTGATTTATCATAAAGCTATGGGACATAGTTTTGATAACTCAAACAATGAGACTAATTGGATGGAGGAAAATAAGCAAATAAATACAACTAAATTAAAAATAATTCTATTGTCTTATTTTCTAGTTAAGTAATTACTTAATTAGTTAAGTAATTACTAATGATTTGCATTTTCTTTAAAATAATCCATTATCTTACTTTTTTCAAGAAAACTATTACCAATTACTCCATAGTAAATATTTTACAATTTTCTTAAATGATATAATTTGTTCAATGGAACAAAAATGTCTAAGTATTTAGCACAGACAGTTCTTAAAGTAGTACTTAAATCTTTTAAAAACAACTAATATTGAAATTCTGAGGTTACCAAAGGCTTTTATTATATTTCCAGTACTGTTTAATACAAACATCCAAAATTATAGCTTCAATTACATGAGTGTACTCAGAAAGTATGTATAACAAACATATAGCTCTCTATACCTTAAGGGAAAGGAACAATCAGCCTTCAATTTTCTAGTAAGTAACATTATTGTCTGGAGTGATTAACATTATTATCTGGAGTGATTGAGCTATCTCTAGAAATTTGAAGTTTCGTAAATGAACTATTTAGAGTTAATAACTTTTATTGAATAATGTTAAAACAATACATTCTAATAAATTATTTTACGAAGTATAAAAAAACAGCATAGGATTGAGAGCCATCTAAGGAAAGTATATAAAGAAGGGAGTCAAGACCTGAGCCCTAAGAAATTCTAAAATTCAAAAGTATGAGAGATGGAAGATCCCCAGACAAGACTGAGGATAGATATTGAGAAATATAGGAGGGGAGCCATGAAACTGAGAGCCAGAGATGTATCGCAAAAGTTAAAGTGTGAATATTTCAAAGAGGGAACCATATCAAATGCTGTGTACAATTCAAGTAAAATGATAAATACTGGTTTTAGCAGAGGTCTATGGCTTTGACTAAAATAGTTTCAGTGAGGAATCAAGAGGAGGCAGTAATAAATTTGGGATGGTTTAAGTTACTTCATCACGAGGAAGTAGGCAGACATGTTTTCCACTAGGCTGGGTTGTGAAGAGATGTATAAAATATAGTTGCCTGGATGAACAAAAGTGTTCATGGGGAGGACGGAAGATTGGAAGCTGTTTGTGTACGTTGTAAGGAAGAACAGAGGAGGGAAAAAAAGTTAAATCCTCATATCCCATAGTGATATGTTAACAAACAATTCCTAAAATTAAAACATCGAGAAAAAAATTAATATTATTTAGAGACATGAAGATAAATATCAAAATTATTAGTTAATAGAGGCAACCATGATTGACTTGGAAAAGAAAAATGGATGAGTAAGACAAACCTGTTTATGTACACAAACCTTATAGAACAATTTGACTCTTTAAATGTGTTTATATGACCTAAATAAAAGTACATATTAAAAAAAATTAAATTCACCTAGAAGAGAAAATATACTACATAAACCAAGAAATTTAAAAATAGCAATGAGGAATAATTTGTCCTATCCAATATTAAAACATTCTACAAAGCTATAATAGTTAAAATAGTCTTTTAGAACATAACTTCTTAAAACATTTCAGTAAAATAATAGAGAACCCAGAAACCATATCCATATATTTATGGGAACAGAGTATTTGATTAAAATAGCACATACAATCAATATAGAAGTAATGCACAACTTTATAAATAACAATGTGGAAAAAGTATAATTAAAATTAAATAAAATCCTGATTATATACCACACTCAACAAAGTTTAACACAATATAAAATGCCTTAAAAAAATCTGCCCATGTAAATCATGGGGCCTATAGTTGATAACACTGTATTATATAACTGAAATTTGTTAAGAGCTAACTTAAATGTTCTTATCAAAAAAGATAAATATGTGAGGTAATGAATGTGTTAATTGACTAAATGGGGGTAACATTTTCCAGTGTATATCAAATCACAATGTGCATTTTAAATATTGTACAATTTTACTTGTTAATTATACCTCAATAAAGCTGATTTTTAAAGGAAGATTATTACCATTATAAGAAAAATAAAGAAATAAATAAAGATCTTTCTAATTTTTAGAAAAAAGAAAATATAGAAGATATATAGAATCCATAGAGGAATTATATATAATCTGTGAATGAGGAGATTTTTAAGGGAGAAAAACTTAGAATTAATAAAAGTAATAAGTAATATATCAACAGATATGAAAAAATATTCTATATAAAAGACAATAAAAGTTTAAAGATAAGTAACAGAAAAGAAAAATGTGATAAACATATATAAAGACCAAAGCATATACGAATTTTTACTAATCAGTAAGAAAAAGACAATCCAATAGAAAACTGAACAAATTAATTGAACAAGTGATTTACAGAATAACCAATAATACAGGCTCAATCTCACTAGTACAAGAAACATGCAAATCCAAACAAAAAGATGCCATGTGTTGCTATTTAAAACTAGCAAAGTTTAAAAAGACAACATTGTCTAGTATTGAGTAAAGTGTAGGAAAATATTAGCATTCTCATTTGCTAATAATGGGAATAATTAATAACCTAATATGGCTTTTTTGATAGCTAATTTGACAGTATTTATCAAGATATAAATATGCCTACACTTGGCCAGGCAATTCCACTTCTGAGCATTTATCTTAAATGAGCAAAATTGTAGATACAAAAATACTTATTCTAACATTTGTGCAGTAACAACAAAGGAAATAATTGAATAGTCAAAAAAGGTGAAATGACTTATAGAGATCACTATGCTAAAAAAATATGAAGTATGTAATAAACATTGTTCAACTGAGTTGGGAAGGTAATTGAATTCCAAGCACCTAAATTTTCTTGTCTATGTTTGAGGGAATTTGAAATTGTGCAAGCTTTGGTGGGAATCAAGCCCCATTTGCTTTTAGAGAACTCCAAAATGCTATATATAGTTTATTTCTTTGAACCTGAGAAAATAGGATACAGAAACATATATAAACATATCCAATTATCTCACCCAGGAATTCACATCAGGAGCAAGCAGTACACCCACATCCACGTCTCCATTTATAAATGAAGGATGTACTTCCTCCTGCTGCTATAAGTGATGCTGACAGACAGCCCTCAGATGTCAACCCTCTTGAAAAATGCCTTGACTGAAGAAAGATGGTTCACTCAAGGTCACACCCCATTATAGGACCTCATTCAATGATCGATCAATATGAAAGCATAAAAGTCTAACTCCTTTGTCCCAAGTTAAGATAACTATGCTAGGCCATCCGAGATTCACAATCACCAGTGTAGGCTGCTGAAGCCTTAACTGAGACTTGTTTGCCTACAACCAACAGAATAAAAAAAAATATTTGTAAATCGTATACTTGGTAAGGGTTTAATATCCAGAATACATAAGAACTCCTACAACTCAACAACAAATATACAAACAACCCAATTATAAAATGGGCAAAAGACTTGAATTGATTCTTCTCCAAAGAAGATATACAAATGGCAAATAAGCACATTAAAAGGTTACTATGATGGTTATAATAATTTTTCAAAAACAGGAAAATAAAAAGTGCTGACAAGGATGTAGAGAAATTTAAACACATGCATTTCTGGTGGAGTAATGTAAAATGGTAGAGCCATTATGAAAAACAAAAATTTAACAATATAATCACTATACGATCCAGAAATTCCACTCTTAACGTTTATATCCCAAAGAATTGAAAACAGGTACTTAAACAGATACTTTTACACCAAAGTTATAGTAGTATTTAGAGAGAGAAATGGGGAAAAGTTCATGCCACCTTGTTCTGGAACCAAAAGTCCGTGTGTATCTTTTTGCTCATTATTTTAATTTCAACTTTAAAAAATTAAATTTATTGGGGTAGCATTGGTTAATAAAATTATATAGGTTTCCAGTGTACAATTCAATAATAAATCATATATATGTGTGTGTTCACCAGCCAAAGTTAAATTTCCTTCCATCACCATACATTTCATCCCCTTAACCTTTAATTTCAACTTTTTTAGTGATTTTGTTTTAAATGCATTTATTATATAGGGTATGCAGTTGGATTTTATGTTTTGATCCAATCTTTGAGTCATTTTCTTTAATGGATATACTTACCCTATTTGTCTATAGCCGTGCCACCCTGAACAAGCCTGATCCTGTCTGATCTCGGAAGCTAAGCAGGGTCAGGCCTGGTTAGTACTTGGATGGGAGACCACCTAGGAAGACCAGGTGCTGTAGGCATAAAAAAAAAAGAAATAAGAGATTGTAAACTGACAAGGTCCTTGCAATCTGTAAGGTCAACCAAGGGTCGCCTTGCCTAAAAAAAACAAAAACAAAAACACAAAAACAAAAAAACCCTTACCCTATTTAAGTTTATTATTAAAATAAAATTATTTCTCTTAATCCTACTACCCTATTTTATTGTATGCATTCAACTTTAGTGTTAATTTTGTTTTCTAAGTTTTAGTAATATTTTTCTCGTGTTTTTCTTTTTTATCTAGTTTTTCTTTATTTAAAACCATTCCCAAAACTGCAGCCAGAATGTTATTTTTAAAAGAAAAACCTAAATTACAAAATAGACATGGAGATATAAAGTGTAGAATAAGAAAATAGTTAATAATGTTGTAATAAATATGTAAGGGGGTGCTTACATATTTATTACAACATTATCACTTTGGCAGCACATATACTAAAATTGGAATGATACAGAGAAGATAAACATCGCCCCTGCGCAAGGATGACATGCAAATTTGTGAAACATTCCATATTTTTTAAAAAGTTAAACAAACAAACAAGCAAACAAACAAATAAATAAATAAACATGTTAAGAGGGGAGAGGGATACTAGATTTAGTGGGGCAATCACTTTGTGAGTTATATAGATCTCTAATCACTATGCTGTACAACTGAAACTAATATATTATTGTATGCCAACTATAATTGAAAAACTCATTGAATTGTACAATGTAAGTACAAGCAACTAATTGTCTATTATATTTCAATAAAGCTAGGAAAAAAAAGAAAACAAAGAGGCCATTGAAGGAAAGTGGGAGTTGGAAAAATAAATTCATTAATTAATAAAAATAAAAGAAAAACTAATCACTCTACTGTTTAAAAGCCTTCAATGACTTCTCTTTGCCATTAAGATTAATTTCAAAGTTTTCAGCATGGTTTGCAAGGCCCTCAATAGTCTGCTTCCTGCCTACATTTCCAACTTCAATATTTACCATGTTTCTCAACCTACGCATTCTCTGCTACTACATTGGTCTTTTAGTTTTTGTCACAGATATTAAATTCTTACCTCAGGACATTTGTACATGTTCCCACTCTTAGTTAATTTCTACTCACCCTCGAAAGCTACAGTTTAAATGTTACTTCTAGTCTAGCCCTTCAACGATGAACCAGATTAAGAAATTCCCTTGTTTTGTAGTATAACTTCAACTATTTATGTGTGTATATGCAATTATATATAATAATTATATATGTATTACATATTTACAAATAATCATTCAAATTATTTATACACTTTTATATAAGTATATATGTATTTTA
>NW_006439187.1:1878556-1892184 GCF_000325575.1 Pteropus alecto
TACATATTTATATATCAATGTATGCAATTAAATATGAGTAAAATATATAAAAGTATATTTAAGCATATATTAATAACTGTATAAAAGTATAATTTATAGTATAAATTAAATTCTAAAGTATCCTGTATTTCTCCTTTTAAAAGACTCATTATGCTTATAATTACTTGTTCAAGAACTGTATTTTCAATTAGACCATAAACTCCATGAAGAGAGGAACTGTTTAATTCTTGTTCATTACTATATACACAGCACATCAAGCATGCAATAATATGTAATGTGAAAGTCGGTGTAATGCTTAATAATAAAACGCAAATGGAAATAGTCCACAGTGATCCCTATTATTTGACATTGTTCTATATAAACTAATTAATACAATGAAAAAAGAAATAGAAGTTATAAATATTGGAGAGAATGTAGCAAACCTAATATCTATAAATGATATGATCTTCATACTAGGAAATCAAAATGATTCAAACAAAACTTTTTAGTGAGAATAGGAAAATTAAAGTTCAACAAGGTAGCTGGTATTTTTTAAACACAATGCATAGGTCACTACCTTTATTAAGACAAATAGCACCATTTAGAAAATATAATGTAAAAAATATATTTGTAATAAGCATAAAATAGCTATAATATACTTACAAATCTTAAGAAATGTGGTGAACTTATATAAACATTTTTTTAAAATGTGGAACCGTTTTAAAGGTAAATAAATGGAAATCATCTTTTGTTGCTACATGAGGAATCAAAATACTATGAAAATGTTAACTCTTCATAAATTAGTATAACTCAGTGCTACCCAAATCAAAATCCTAGTGGAATTGTCTGTTTAACTTGACTTGATAATTCTAGATTCCTTTGGAAATTTTAATATTCAAGAATAGCAAAGAAGAGTCAGGAGAAAAAAAAACAATGATATGGAGGACGTTTCTATATCTATTATCTTCCCTAATTCTTACCATTATTTTTCTCTTTATTCTGCATTTACTATTATAAGTTTTTTCTCCTTACAGCTAATGTTTCCTTGAGTTATTTTGTTCTGTGCCTAGATAGATCTGAATCACTTCTTAGTTATGTAATAATGTCTGAAGTTTCTCCTCTAATTTTATTCTGCATTTACAAAATTTATATTGTTTATCATGTTTTATTAGAGCCATGCATCACTTAATGATGGGAATATGTTATGAAAATTGTGTTGTTAAGTGATTTTATTATTGTGAAAACATCATAGAGTGCACTTACACAAACTTAGATGGTATAGCCTATTACACACCTATGCTATATAGTATAGCTAAATTTCTCCTAAGCTACAAACCTGTACAGCATGTTATTGTACTGAATATTATAGGCAACTGCAACACAATGGTAAATATTTGTGTATCTAAACATATATACACATAGAAAAGATACAGTAAAAATAAGGTATTAAAAATGAAAATGGTACATCTATAAGGCACTTACCATAAATGGAGCTTGCAGGACTGAAAATTACTCTGGGTGGGTCAGTGGATGAATGGTAAGTGAAAGTGAAGGCCTGGAACATTACTGTATACTACTTTATAAACACTGTACACTTAGGCTATACTAAACTTATAAAAAAATTTCTTCAATAATAAATTAAGCTTAGCTTACTGTAACATTTTTTTACTTTATAATTTTTTTTAACTTTTGACCTTTCTGTAATAACACTTAAACACACATCATATAGCTGTACAAAAATATTTTCTTTATTTATATCCTTAATCTATGTTTTTTTTTCTATTTTTCTATTATTTTATTTTTTTAAGCTTTTTGTTATAAACTAAGACACAAACATACACATCAGCTTAGGCTTACACAATCCAGGACCATCAATATCACTATCTTTCAACTCAAAAATCTTGTCCCACTAGAAGGTCTCCAGGGGCAATAATATGAATGGAACTGTCATTTCCTATAATAACTATGCATTTTTAAAAATATTTCCTGAAAGACCTGCCTGAGGCTCTCCTTGAGGAGATGTAACTCTTTTTAGAAATATGTCCATGTTGGTTTGCTTGGTTTATTTATTTTTTCATAGATTTGCTTGTAAGCAGATAATGTACCATGAATATTCCTTTTTATTAAATAAACCTTTCAGCGTCGAGACCCAACTTTTTAAAAAGATTGTTAAGATCTGAAAAACTTATGCTAATCCCTTCATTGTAAATTTTTAGGGGAGTTCTATTTCTTCTCATGCCTTTTCTTTCCTCTTGCCTCTTGTTCAGCTATGTGTTCCTGCTCCAGTTCCAACAATTCTCCATTAGTCAATTCATCAGGAATCACCTCTAGGAGCACCTCAATGTCATTTTCATCCATATTCAGGTTAAAATTGTTTGCCATCTCAACTATAGTCATTGGCAAATCCTTTTGAATCATGGACAAACCTCTTGAGTGTCTTCTTTCAGATACTATTAATATATTTTTGGTCACATCTCCCCAAAACCAAGCAAGATTTTTGATGTAATCATAGATGTTGTAATCCAAGAATTGTATCACTGTCTTCTCAATGTCTTTCTCAGTTGCAGCAATAGCTTGAGCAAAGGACTTCCTCAGGTAAGTGGCCTTAAATCTTCTATAACTTTTTGATCCATTGGTTGGATGAAAGAGGTAGTGTTTGGGGAGAGAAACACTGCTTAGATATTGGGTTGAAGATTACAACAAAAAAGAAGACGTTTGGGAGCATTATCAACAGTAAGCAAGATCTTAAAAGATATGCTATTCACCAAATAGTACTTCTCTATTTTGTTGGCACAGCAAAATTCATGAGGACACCTTGGAAGACCATCTGGGTCATCTATGATTTCTTATTGCTCCTGTAGTACACTAACTGTGTGCTTATTAATATTCTTAAAGGCCTAAGGGTTTTCACTGTGCCAGGTCACAGAGGATTTTAATTCGTAGCCTGTAACATTGCCCAGAAAAAAGATTGTGATCTTCTCCTTAAGTGGATGGAATCCTGGCATTGACTTGACCTCCTTATACATGAAAATTCTTTTAGACATATGTTTCCAGAATAGGGAATTTTCGTCCATACTGAATATTTGCTCTGGCAAGTAATTTTCCTCCATAATCAGCTTATCTAGAGTTTTAAAAATTCTTTAGCTGACTTCACATCAACATCCACAGACTCACCACTTACTTTCACATTATATAATTAATAAAAATTCTTGAATAATTTAAACAACCCGGAGCCAGCAGTTGGTCAGCATTGTAGTCGGTCCAGCCTTTTCTTTTAACATGGCAAACAATTTTTTTGCTTTAGTTTTGATCACCATGGTGCTGAGAAAAAATATGCTTCTGTGTCTAGTCTTCAATTCAGATCATTAGCAGTTTCTGCATGTCTGATATAGGCCCTTCTCAAATTTTTGTTTGTCTCATTGTCTTCAATGAAGCAGATCGTTTAATGACTTCTATCTATTTGTTCTTGTTATTTAGGATCATAGCTATAGTGGAATGAGACATAATAACTGATGAGCAAAAACCATAACTGATTTTTCCCTTTTGTAGTCTTTAATCACTTTTAATTTCATTCTCGTGTTAAATACTTTATGTGGTCTCTTACTAGCAACATTAGCAGTGGATTTTTTATACTTAGGAGCTATGATGAACAAAAAAAACCTGATAAGATTAAATCAAGTACAAGATAAAATGATGCAATAAGGAGACACAGTAAAAACAAGATGTATGATACTGTTGCCAGCATAACACAGTATACTGTTTTACAGCAAACAAGAAATTCTGGAACTGGAGAATACTACAGATAAAATTTAAAAAAAATTTTTTTTCATAGATAGCTTCCACAGTAGACTCAATTAGATAGAACAAAGAATCTGTGAGTTGGAAGACAGAATGCTTGATATTTTCCAGTCAGAGTACAATAAAGAAATTAGAATAAAAATAGTAAAGAAAATTTATGTGAATTATGGAATGCCATCGACAGAAACAATATTTGCATTATGGGATTCTCACAAGGTAAAGAGAGGGAGAAACAAATTTTATATAAAGAAATAATGGTTAAAAATATTCCAAATTCTGGAAGTGATATAGCTATGAAGCTATGTCACTATATCACATGAAGCTCAAAAATCCCCAAATAGATTGAACCCAAAGAGAACTTTACTGAGACACATTACATTGCAGCTCTTAAAAAACAAGGACACATGTCTGTTACAGAAGACTCTTTAATATTTCTTGTAATGATGGCTTGTTGGTGATGAATTCCTTAAGTTTTTTTCTGTCTGGGAAGCACTTTATCTCACCTTCCATTTTAATCAAAAGCCTTGCTGAGTAGAGTATTTGTGGTTACAGATTCTTGTTTTTCATAACTAGTAGGTTGCTTACCTCCATTTCATTTAACTTATTTTCTGGAGTTTTCTTTTGTTGTTTCATTTGTGGCATGTTTCTTTGTTTTCTCATTCTATTAGCCTCTCTGTGTTCTTTTTTATGTGTCAGGAATATTTGTTTCGTCTCTCAGCCTTGGCCAGATTGCCTAATGTGGAAGGTGTCCTGTGTAGTCCCATGTTCATGGCAGTGCTACTCACTATAGCCAAAATATGGAAGCAATCTAAGTGCCCATCAACAGACAATTGGATAAAAAAAATATGGTTCATATATACAATGGAATATTACTCACCCATAAACAATGAAATGCTATCATTTGCAATGATATGGATGGATCTAGAGATTATTATGCCGAGTGAAATAAGTCAGACAGAGAAAGATAAATGCCATATGATTTCACTTATATGCAAAATCTAAGGAACAAAAAAGAACAAACTAATCAAAAAGACTCACAAATATATTGGACGATTTGGTGACAGACAGAGGGGAGGTGAGTTGTGGAGCTGGGAGAATGGGGTGAAGGATTAAAGAAGTACAAATTAGTAGTTGATAGTTGAGCACGAGAATGGGGAGCATGACGCAGGGAATGCAGTTAGAATTAATATGATGGCTAAGTGGAGGGCCAGGGGAGGGAGGGAGCAATTGGGGAAATCATTTTATGAACAATATAGATGTCTAACCAATGTACTGCATACTTGAAACTAATTTAAATAAATAAATTTATTTAAAAATCAAGGACACAAAGAGAATTTCAAAAGCAGCAAGAGAAAAAAGACTTATCACATACAAGGTAATACTGATAAGGTTATAATGATATTTCTCAGCAGAAACCTTGCAGACCAAGAAACAGTGGGATAATATATTCAAAGTTTTCAAAGAAAAAAAAAAGTCAACCAAATATACTTTCCCCAGCAAAGTAGTCATTCAAAAATGAAAGAGACGTAAAAACTTTTCCAGACAAACACTGAGGACTTTCATCACCTCTAGACCTGTCCTACAATAAATGCTAAAGTTCTTTAAGCTGAAACAAAAGGAAACTAATTAATAATATGAAAACACCTGAAAGTATAAAATTTACTGATAAAAGTGAATATATAGGGAAATTCAAAAACAATCTAGTACTGCAGTGATGGTATGCAAATCACACTGAACTCCAGCATATAGAATGAGACAAATGGGTTAAAATAACTATAGGTACAATATTATGTTGATGAATACACAATATCAAAAGTTATAAATTGGGACATCAATATATATTGTGGGGGCAAGGAAACGAGTATAACTCTCTTCTTCAATTGAAATTCAGTTGTTATCAGCTTAAAATAGATGGGTACAACTATCAGATATATTATGAAACCTTCATGGTAACCACAAGGCAAAAACCTATAATAAATACACAAACAAAAAAGAGAAAAAAATCAAAGCATACCACTAAAAGACATGAACAACTCCCAAAGAAAGGCAACAAGAGAGGAACAATGGAGCAAAGGAAATGCAAAACAATCAGAAAGTATTTCACAAAATGGTGATACTAAGTCCTTAACTAGCAACAATTACTTTAAATGTAAGTGATTTAAATTATCCAATTAAAAGACATAGAATGGCTAAATGATAAAAAACAAAAACAAAAACAAAAACAAAAACAAAAACAAAAAAAAACCTAATACTTCCTACAAGAGACTAACTTAAACTTTAAGGACACTAACAGGTTGGAAGTGAAGGGGCAGGAAAAGATATCCCATTTAAATGGAAACCATAAAAGAACAAGGGTAGCTATACATATATGAGACAAAATAGACACAAGGTCAAAAACTTTAACAAGAGATAATAAAGGTTATTATGTAATGATAAAAAAAAAATCATTAGGAGGCTATAACAATTTTAAACATATGCACACCCAATATCGGAGCACCTAATATTTTAAACAATTATCAACTGATCTGAAAGAAGAAAAAGTCAGTGATGCAATAAGAGTAGGGGATTTCGATATCTCACTTTCAACAATGGATAAATCATCCAGACAGAAAATCAATAAGAAAATAATGGACTTGAATGATACTTTAGACGAAATGAACCTAAGAGGCATATACAAAACAATCCATCAATAGCAAGAGAACACACATTTTTCTCAAGTGTATACAAAACATTCTAAAGGATAAGTCACATAATAATTACAAAATGATTCTTAGCAAATTTAAGAAGATGCAAATCATAGCAAGTACCTTTTCTGACCACAATGTCATAAACATGTAACAAGCTAAAAGCTGGAAAATTCACAAATATGTAGAGATTAAACAACTTGCTCAAGAATGACAAATAGATCAAAGAAGAAATCAAAAGATAAGTCAAGAAATATCTTGAAACTAATGAAAATGATATCTCAATATATGAAAAGTTATGGTGTGCTGCAGAGTCAGAATCAAAGATGGCAGTGTAGGAAGATCCTGAACTTACCTTCTCCCATTGACACACCAAAATACAGCTACACATGGATCATTTCCCTCTGAAAATGATCTGAAAACTAGATGAACTGATCTCCACAACAAAGAATAAAGGGACCATATTGAGACTTTAGCGGGGTCAGAGACATGCTCTTGCAAAAAGTCTCACCACCGTAATAGCAACATATAATAGGGAGAAATTTTACGAGACAGGTGCTTTTCCTAGAGGAACAAAAGGTTGTTGCCCCACGTCTGACATACCAATCCCTGGAAGATATATCAGAAAGAAGAGTCCTCAAAATTCCTGGATTAGAAAATCAATAGGGCTAGTGCGTAAGTGACCCGAAGTACTATGGGAAACTGAGATCTCCTCTTAAAGGGCTCATGTATGGTCACACTTGACCCAAGACCCAGTAGGGAAAAAAATAAGCAATTTGAAAACACCTAGACTATATAGAAAGGAGGCTCACTTACTAACCTAAAAGCATCAGCTGGAGGGGCGGGGGACAGTTGAAATGCTCCCAGTAGACTCAGTTAAGACACTTCTAATCTAAGTTGCTACTGCAAACAGGCCAACCCAGATATGGCACCCTCCTGTCACCTTGCTAAGACCGGTGGGAATGAGCAGTCACAACAATATTTCATTGCCTTGATAAAACTGAGAGTGTGAGCAGTTATAACATGCCCTTGTTTCTTGGATGGGACAGGTTAGCATGAAGGATATCAGCATTTTCTTGCTCTGTAGCTAAAGTCTGAGAGCATGAACAGTTGCAAACCATCCCCTGACCCCCTGGTTGGGGCTGGCAAACACTAATGGTCATGGTATGCCCCTGCACCTCAACCTAAAGCTGGCATGTGTGCACAGTCAAGGCAATCTCTATCTGCACTGCTGAAGCCCAAGGATGTGCACAGTCAAAACATTTTCCCATGGCTTTCTTGCAAACAGCCAAGTCAGCCCTGCTTTCTACACTCTGCAGCTGCCTTTCTAAAGCCAGCCTGGTGCACACAATTCACACAGGGGACAGACATTGATCGCCTAACCCTGCTTGCCAAGAGGGCTGGTATAACTGAGCTCCACAGATCTGTAACAATCCAAAAGACAGTTTTGGCATACCACCACCCTCAGGGCACTGGAAAAAAAGCAGATTGAAACAAAAACCCAGTCTTTCTGTGATAAAGGTCTATTTATTTGCATGGAGCTTCATCTTGAGGCACAAGCTTCAGGTTTCCCTCAAAAGCAGGGAGTCATTATCCTTGTGTACCCTATTGGCTTCAATACAGCTTGATGAAACTTACCAGAAAGGACCTAAACACTCACCTAGAGTCCCAATTTTGGCAACTGTTGCACAGGGGACTCCTCCAGATTTTCTGGTCTGGAGGTGAAGAGGATAATGATTATATATATAATCTGTTGTTGCATACTATAAAAGTTACTATCAGGTATTCTGTCTTCTAATCAGTTGCAACTAGGTACTAAATGAGATTCCTCCTACTTGGAACACTGATAAGTCTTGGTACATCCTCAGTGTAGGGGAAATATCAAGAATAAATTATGATTCATATATACAATGGAATATTACTCAGCCATTAAAAGAAATGAAATCCTATCATTTGCAATGATGTGGATGGACCTAGAGGTTATTATGCTGAGTGAAATAAGTCAGACAGAGAAAAATAAATATCACATGATTTCACTTACATCCGAAATGTAAGGAACAAAAAGAACAAACTAATCAAAAACAGACTCACAAATATAGTGGACAATCTGGTGATGGACAGAGAGAAGGGGGATTGGGAGCTGGGAGAATGGGATGAAAGGTTAAAAAAGTACAAACGAATAGTTAATAGTTGGGCACGGGGATGGAGAGCATGGCATAGGGAATGCAGTTAGCATTAATATGTTGGCTAGGTGGAGGACCAGGGGAGAGAGGGAGCAATTGAGGGGACTGTTTTATGAACAATATAAATGTCTAACCAATGTACTATATACTTGAAACTAATTAAAATAAATATTTTTTTAAAAAAAAGCTTAACCACCAATTTAAAAAAATTATAAATTAGGGAAACAGAACAATCACAAAAGTTTGATACATAACCTAAAGCTGGGGCAAGAGTGAATGACAAGGATCATCACCTACACAAGGCCAGTTCTTCAAGACAAAGTTAGGTAGCTGGTTCAACTAATACATAGAAACAACACAGAGAGTCAAGCAAACTTAGAAGAAAAAGAAATATACTTCAAACAAACAAACAAATAAGACAAAACCCCAGAAAAAGATCTTACGGACATCTACTTAAGAAAAAATTCAAAGTAATGTTCATAAAAATGCTTGCCAATCTAAAGAGAATAATGGATGAACACACTGAAAAATTTCACAAAGATATAGAAAATATAAGAACGTACCAAACAAAAGGTATAAATGAACTGAAAAATTCATTAGAGATGTTCAGCAGAAGAATAGATAAAATAGAACCACAAATCAGCAACCTGGAAGACAAACAATGGAAAAGTCCCAGACTAACTAAACAGTAAAATAAAAAATGAATAAAAAAACAGATGATACATTAAGGAACCTCTGGGAAACATCAAACTGAATAACATGTGTATACAGGGGTTCCAGAAGGAAAAGAGAGTGAGAAAGGGCCAGATAAATTATTTGAAGAAATAATGGTTGAAAAGTGCCCTTTCTGGGAAAGAAAACAGACATCCAGGTCCAGAAAGTTCCAAATAAGATAAAGCCAAGAGAGTTCCAAATAAGATAAAGCCAAAGAGAAACACACTAAGACGTATTATGAATAAAATAGTAACAGTAAGGATAAAAAATTCTTAAAAACAGAAAGAAAAAAACAACTTATTATATATGAAGAAAATCTCATATCAGAAGATTTTTTAGCAGAAACTTTACAATCCAAAAGGAACTTGCATCCAGAAAGAAAAAGTTGAAAACCACATGATATCACTTATATGTGGGATATAAGCCTAAAAGCAACAAATGAACAGGACAACCAAACAGAGACTTGTGGACATGGACAATAGAATAGTGGTTACCAGAGGTTAGGGGGAATGGCGAAGGGGAGAGATTGATGGGGTAAAGGGAGTCAAATATGTGGTGACAGAAAGAAATCTAACTATGAGAGGTGAATACACAGTGTAAATATATATAAGCCTTATTGTTAAAATGTACAGCTGAAACTTCCTGGATTTCATTAACAAAAGTCACCATAAAAAATTAAAGCCAGGTTCAAAAAAAAAAAAAAAAGCCAACCAAGAATTCTCTAACTGGCAAGATTATTATTCAGAATTAAGAGATTCTCAGAGGAGAAAAAGCTAAAGGAGTTCATGGCCAATAAGCTGGCATTACAAGAAATGTTAAAGGGACTTCTCTAAACTAAAAGAAAAAGGCATTAATTAATAATAAGAAAGCATATGTAAATGAAAACCACACCATAAAAGTTAAATAAATAATGAAGTTAGCGGATCAATCACTTATAAAGCAAGTTTAAAGAGTAAAAAACAAAAGTAATAAAATTAATTAAAACTACAGTAATCAGTTAAAAGGTCTGTTAAATAATAATATGTAAAATATATCATCAAAATGTAAAACATGGTGGAGTAGTAAAATGTAAAGCTCTAGAATGTGTTTCAACTTAATTTACTATCAACTTAAA
Organism: Pteropus alecto; assembly: GCF_000325575.1. NCBI lineage: Eukaryota > Metazoa > Chordata > Mammalia > Chiroptera > Pteropodidae > Pteropus > Pteropus alecto. Next base: position 1,889,029 of record NW_006439187.1, read on the forward strand.
AAGGACTTAATACCCAATTTTAATCAATATACATCGGATAGTGTATGTGAACCTCATGGCAACCAGAAAGAAAAAAAACTTAAAGTAAATGCACAAAAGAAAATGAGAAAAGAATATAAGCATAACACTGGAGATGGCCATCAAACTACAAGAGAAAAAAATAAGAAAAAAGAAACAGAGAATAACTATCAAAACAGCAAGAAACCAATAAAATTATAAATAAAAAATACTTATCATTAATTACTTTATATATAAATGTAGTACAATGTCCAATCAAAAGATATAGGGTGACTGGAGTTAGAAAATGAATACCCTTGGAGACTGGGACAAATGGTAGATGATAGTGGCTTTGTTCACCTCCTCTTGTGACCACATCAAAGTTGTGATGGCAACACAGAACAAATAGCAAGCAGAGTCACCTGAGGGTCTAGGTGAAAGAAGTCCTACAACTAGGGAGAGAAGTAAGAAATTACCCTGCAATTATAGGAGGTAGAAGGGAGCAAAAACACAAGGCTACCCAGTCCCAAGCAAGTGACTGAGTGGGATAAAGGCTACAGCGGTTGCAGCCAGCAACTGCAGATGTTCCTCTTAAAGGGGCTGTGTTTGCAACCAGACTTTTACAGTGATGGACTCACTTGCTCTGAGAACTACCACTGGGATAGCTGCTCTAGGGACAGCAGGGACTTACAGGGGGACAATGAATTTTCCAAGCAAGGGCCAGAGGCTAGTCTTTCTCCCAGGTAGAGTGCTGGTAGTATCCATTCTTCCTCTGTGGAGCCCTCCCCACTCCCAGTGTGCAGAAGAGGCACCGCCATAGCTAAGGTGTTGTTAAACTGGATAACAGAGGTTGCTCTGCCCAAAGGATTCTATGAAACTCCACCTCTCCCAACTTGTGGCCCTACCCAAGTTGCATCCAGTTGTCTCTTTGGTGTGCCCTGTACAAGTTGCTGAGCAACTCCAAGAACCATACTTGTGGCAGCGGGCTTTTGTTTCTGGCATGGCTTCTTTAGGCAACCATAAGTACAGCATCTGTGAATTGACTGCTGAACATTAACAAGTGGCACTGGAGAGGCACAGGTTGGGGCTAAATTTGGCCTGCAGCTGAACCCCTCTCAGGACTTTGCCATTGGACACCTACTACACAAAGCCATGCTAAAAAGACCAGGACACTTAGGATCTTTGCTTATTACATAGAAACAGATACAGAAAGGCAGGCAAAATGGGAAGACAAAGAATCAGAACCCATATGAAAGAACAGAACAGAACTCCAGGGAAAATGGAGTCAAGCAATCCACCAGATGCAGAATTAAAAACACTGGTTATAAGAATACTCAGTGAACTTAGGGAAAGGGTAGATGAACTCAGTGAGAACTTTAATGAAGAGATAAAAAATGGAAATGGAAATTATAAAAAGGAACTAGTCAGAGATGAAGAATACATTATAGAGATGAAGAGTATATTAGAAGGAATCAACAGAATGAATGAAGAAGAGGATCGAACCGCTGATATAGAGGATGGGAAAGCCAAGAACACCCAATCAGAACAGCAATACAAAAGAAGCCAAAAATATGATTGTAAGTTAAGGAGCCTATGGGACATAATTAAATGTAAAACCGTCCATGTCATAGGAGTACCTGAAAGAAAACAAGAAGTTGAAGAGTTATTTAAAGAAATAATGATGGAAAATTTCACTAACTTGGTGAAAGAAATAGATATAAAATCCCAGGAAGCTCAGAGAGTCCCAAGAAAGAGGAACCCAAAGAGTTCTACACCAATATACATCATAATTAAAATGCCAAAGGTTAAATACAAAGACAGGATCTTAAAAGCAGCAAGAGAAAAGCAGTGAGTTACCTACAAAGTAGCACCCATAAGACTGGCAACTGATTTCTCAAAAGCAACTATGCAGGACAGAAGGGCTTGGCACAAAATATTCAAAGTGATGAAAATCCAGGATCTACAATACAACCAAAAATACTTTATCCAGCAAAGCTACCATTTAGAGTCAAAGGATGAATAAAGAGTTTCCCAGACAAAAATAAGTTAAAGGAATTCATTAACACCAAGCCAATATTACAGGAAATGTTGCAGGGACTTCTTTAAGAAGAAAATAACATGTATCGAAAACGTGAATAAAAAATGGTAATAACTACATCCCTATCAACAATACCTCAAAATGGAAAAGAATTAAGTGCTCCAACCAAAAGATAGAGTGGCCGAATGGATAAGAAAACAAGACTCCTACATATGCTGCCTACAAGAGATTCACTTCAGATTAAAAGACACACAGAGACTAAAAGGAAGGGGATGGAAAAAGATATTGCCTTGATAGACCTAGAGGGTGTTGCATTGAATGGAATAAGTCAGGTAAAGACAAATATCACATGATTTCACATACATGTGGAATCTAAAGAACAAAATAAACAAAACAACAACAAAGGAGGAAACAAACTCATAGATACAGAGAATATTTTGAGAGCTACTAGATGGGAGGTGGATTGTGAGAGACAGTGAAAATGAGCAAATGGATTAAGAAGTACAAATGGATAGTTACAAAATAGTCATGAAGATATAAAGTGTAGCATAAGGAAAATAGTCAACAATGTTAACTATAATAAATATGTAATGGGGAGTAGGGGTACTAGATTTAGTGGGGCACTTTGTGAGTTATATAGATCTCTAATCACTATGCTTACAACTGAAACTAATACATTATCATATGCCAACTATAATTGAAAAAAAACTCATTGAATTGTACAATGTAAATATGAGCAACAAATTGTTTATTATATTTCAATAAAGCTGTAAATAAAGAAAATGACTGAGAAAACTGGAAAGCCACCTTCAAAAGAACTAAACTAATCTGTTGTCTATCACTGTACACCAAAATTAGCTTGAAATGGATTAAGGACCTGAATATAAGACCTGAAACAGTAAATTGCATAGAAGAAAATATAGAAACTAAACTCATAGACCTTGGACTTAAAGAGGATTTTATGAATTTGACCTCAAAGGCAAGGGAAGTAAAAGCTAAAATAAATGAATTGAACTACATCAAACTAAAAAGCTTCTGCTCAGCAAAAGAAACCTTCAAAAGGTAAAGAGACAACCATCCGAATGAGAAAATGTATTTGCAAGCAATGCCTCCAATAAGGG
>NW_006439188.1:0-712 GCF_000325575.1 Pteropus alecto
CAGACCAATATCTCTCATGAACACAGATGAAAAATTTTTAAATAAGATACTAGCGAACAGAATACAGTAACTTATACACCACGATCAAGTGGGCTTCATCCCAGGGACACAGGGATGGTTTGACATACACAAATCGATTCATGTGATACACCATGCAAACAAATTAAAAAATAAGAATCTTATGATCATATCAATAGATACAGAAAATACCTTCGACAAGATACAACATCCATTTTTGATCAAAACACTTAAAATCGGTATAGAAGCAAAGTACCTTAACATAACAAAGGTCATATATGACAAACCCTCAGCCATCATTATACACAATTTTGAAAAACTAAAATCCTTCCCTCTAAGGTCAGGAACAAGGCAAGGCTGTCTACAATCACCACTGTCATTCAATATAACAATGGAGGTCCTAACAGGTACAATCAGACAAGAAGAAGATATAAAAGGCATCCAAATAGGAAACGAAGAACTCAAACTGTCACTATTTGCGGATGACATGATTCTCTATATAGAAAACCCTAAAGACCCCACAAGAACACTACTAGAAACAATAAGCAAATACAGTAAAGTTTCTAGAAACTGAATCAATATTCAAAAATCCATTGCATTCCCATACTGAAAAAGAAGTAGAAAAAATAATTCCTTTGGCAATTACAACAAAAAGTATTAAATACCTAGGAATAAATTTAATGAAACGTGAAGG
>NW_006439189.1:0-5154 GCF_000325575.1 Pteropus alecto
GACAAACAGAGACTCATGGACAGGGACTATAGACTGGTGGTTCCCAGAGGGTAGGGGGTAGGGAAGGAGGGGGGAGGTAGATGGGTTAAAGGGGGTCAAATATGTGGTGACAGAAAGAAATCTAACTATGGGAGGTGAACACGGTGTAAATATATATATGCCTTACTGTTAAAGTGTATAGCAGAAGCATATTGGATTTAGTTAACCAATGTCCCCATAATAAATAAATTAATTAATTTTAAAAAACCTATCCTTGTATTTTTTTAATTATCTTTTCTTTTTGTCATTCTGAATGTGTGTATTCTGTTATTTTGTCTTCCAATTTGCTGATTTGATCCTCTGCCTTCGTCCAATCTACTGTTGAATCCTTCTAGTGTATTTTTCATTTGTTATTGTATTCTTCATCTCTGTCTGGTTCTTTTTTATGGTTTCTGTGTCCTTTTTTATGCTTACTATCTCTCTGATGTTCTCTTTATGCTCATCCATTCTCCCCATAAGTTCGTTGAGATTCGTTATAACCATTATTTTGAACTCTGTCTCTGGTAGGTTGCTTGCCTCCATTTCATTTTGCTTATTTTCTGGAATTTTCTCCTGATGTTTCATTTGTGGCATGTTTCTTTGTTTTCTCATTTTATTAGCCTCTTTTTGTTCATTTATATGTGTCATAAATATGTTTTGTCTCTCAGCCTTGGCCAGATGGCCTAATGTGGAAGGTGTCCTGTGTGGCCCAGTGGCGCACTCTCCATGATCCCCTATGCCGGGGGCTCTGGACGTGATCTTTGTGTGGGTTGTGTGTGATCTTCTGTTGTCGCCAAGTCTTTATTGTTGTTAGTTGATCAGTAGATGGGATTGATACTCAGGCTAATTGTGAGAATTGACTGCACCCACAGGGTAAGAGTAGCTGTGTGGGGTCTGACCCCACTGAGTGGGATTTACCCCAGTGGATTTGTGTACTTGTTGCAACCACCCTTTGTGTGTATCACTAATGGGACTAGACACTAATGGGAGCAACTAGGAGTTGCTCCATTGTGGTCTGGTGCCAGCCTCCAGATGAGTTGGTTTTGTGGTCCCTTGGGAGGGGTTTCCCAGGTAGGCCAATGTCAGCTGCTGCTTTGATTGCTCAGGGCTACTGGGTGAGAACTACAAAGTGATACACAGATGATTGTTGCCTATGCTGGATTTATAGATAAGTGGAAGAGATAATGCTGTAAGCAACGGTCATTTATCCCCCATCCCTGACCTATGGAAGTTTAGCAGAGGGACCAGTGCTCCTCAAGGCCTGACACTGTCTGTCAGTTGCCTGTAAGTCTCTGAAACTGGATGAGCCTCTGAGTTGTATGTGTGTTGGGTGACACAGGAACCCTTGGAGTCTCCTGGGTCTATTGAGAAAATTTCCCCGTCACTGAAGTGTCAGTTTACATGGTGTCTCTGTGGCTCCCTATACAAGTTGGCACTCTAGCAAGGTCAACTGATTTCACCTTGGGAATGAATGCTTCACCCCTGGGCATGGGAAGCTGCTTATCATTGTGCGTGGGCTCTTTGTGTATTGGTTGGGGCTGGAGCTCAGGGAGTCAAGGGTCCTCAGGACAATACAGACCCCTGCAATCCCCTCAAGAGATATTGCATCTCGTACAGGTAGCAGTGGTCTGCCCACAACTGTTTTCCCCGAAATGTGCTTACTATGCTAGCCAAGGTTTATTGCCTACACAGACTGCACAACTCCAGAGCCAAGCAGGGCAGGGGAGGCTGCCTGTCAATGGGCTGCAGGCACTTTGTGGATTAGGTGAAGATGGATCTCAGGGAGACAAGGGCTGTCAGGCCAATACAGCCTCAGTTTTGTTACGTCTGTGCCTGGGCATTCCCACTGTAGCCACAGATCGCAGTGAGACCAACTGCCATCTGGGACAGTCCCACAGACTCCTTAGCTCCCCAGACGCAATATTGCAACTCTTGCAGGCAGCAGAGGTCTGCCTGCCACTGATTTCCATGAAGTGCTCACTCTGTGCTAGCCAAAGTTTGTTGCCTGTGTGGATTGGGAGATCATGGGATTGGTGGGGCAGGGCTGTGGCAGTTCACTGTTAATGGGCATCCTGGGGCAATTTGTGGGTAGGGTGGGGTGGCGGTCTCAAGGAGCAAATGGCAGTCAGATCAATACAGCCTCAGGCTTGCAGCAACTTTGGTAAAGGTTCATGCATGCTCACAAAAGACCCAGATCACAGCAAGACTAGCTGCTGTTTGGGACTGGCCCACAGATCCCTAAGATCTGCCCAAGTTCATGTTGACAGCAGTGATCCGCACTCACAGAGCTGGCCTCCTGCTGGGAATGCTTGGCCCTGAATTGGATCAGGGCTTTTCAGCCATCCAGTAATAAAAGCCCTGTGCGATCTGCAGGTTGAGTGGGATCGGCTGATCCCCTCTGGCCAGCGCTTCCTAATGGATCTGTGGGAGGGGTCTGCTCAGTTGAGCTGGCGAGGTCTGTACATTGCCCGGTAAAGCTGCCCTTCCAGCCCTCATTCTGGCATCAGGTAATGCAAACTTTCTCACAGTGAATCTCACGCAAGCCTCTGACTCACTGTGGGTTTATCGGGTGAGTGTCAGAAAACCCGTGCATCAGTCCTTCAAAGGGGCGTCTAGGGATTCAGTCTCCTTCCATCTCACCCAGACAGCTGGAATCCTCTCAGGTTTTTACAGTCAGAGTTATTGGAATCTCCTCTTCCCTGAGCTGGGACCCTAGGCCGGGGAGCCACCAAATGAGACCAGGAACCCCTCTTCTTCAGGAGAGCCTCTGTAGCCTTGCTCTCCCTCCCGGTGTTCCTCCGCTACCCACAGGTGCAGGTCCACCCCAATTTGTGACTTTGCCCCTCCTACCAGCTTGGATACGGCTCTTTTATATTATCAGACATAGGTATTACCATCAGCTGAACTTCAGGTGATTCTCCACATTGATTATTTTATAATTTGGTTGTAATTTCAATGCGGACCTGGGAGGAGACAAATCCTGCTTTTACCTAGTCTGCCATCTTCCTCCAAGTCCTGATATTTTATTTTTAGTGTTTAGTTTCTATTGTGATATGAGAGTCTTTAACACATCTAAGCTTCTGCTACTGTTTTTCAGTTTTCATTTTTGGCTTTCCTCCTATCATATTTGAATTTTAGTCAGTCGATATTTCTGAATAAAAATACACAAAATTAATATGAAATTAAGGCATTTACAAGAGCAGTTAACATGCTACTGAATTCTATTGAGCTACATAAGTGTCCATTATATATGAAATTATTCTTATGCTCCATACATCGACATACTGAACACTATGTGTAGGCATTTTGCCATTGGAACATTTATTTCTTCAAGCCATTTTGTTGCATTAGTGGGAATTTTACATGCTGTTCCATGCAGAACTGCCAGATTTCACCTGAATAACATGGGTCACATATAGTAAAACACAGTCCAATACATTGGGATAAATAAAACATGAGTCTTCATTCACACATTTATTGCTTGTTGTATTGATATGGTTTTGAGCTTACAAACACAAGAATTCTGAGAAATTCCCTTTAATTAGCTTTCCATCAAAAAAAGAAAAAGAAAGATGTTTATGGTACATTTATAATCATTTATGCCACATTATTGATTTTATTCCTGTCAGGCCAGAACTTATGTTTTGATTAGGCATTGATAAAAAAGAACCAAACTCTCCACTTAAAATTTTACAAGTCTGGTAATTGGATGAACTTTCCATAGACTACTTTCCAGCTCTGTACATTTCAAAACTTATTTCTCCTCCAAAAACCACATACTCTCTGTGCCAGGCATCACAGGCACATTTGTTATTGCAGTACAACTTCTGGCCTTGCAAATTGGGCAGACTGAGCAGTAGCAGTATTCTGAAAGACATTAATACATTATCAGGAACCTAACTACACAGAAATAATTTTAAATTTCAAAACTAATATCACACTAAACCCAAACTCAATGCATTTCCATCAGCTGTCCCGTAGCCAGATCCCAAAATTTCCCACAGCCAGTCCAATGCCAACAACCAACAATGGGAAATATGATAGAGGGGAAGGTGGAATGAAAAGGGATGGCAGTCATAACAAATCGCTGTTAAAATACTTCTGTGAATATTATAAAAAACATATGGCCATGGGAACACATTACTAGGACTCCCTGTAGGCCCTTAGAAGGGGCCCATTAGTTTCATAAATTCATTCACCTCTGGTTTACCCAGCAGTCAAAGTGATTTTTAAATTATTTTCTTTTTCAACTAGTTTATATACAATATTATATTAATTTCAGGTGTACAACATAGTAAGTAGACTTACAATTTACAAAGTAATCACCTTAATAAATCTAGTACCCATCTGACACTAGACATAGTTATTACAATATTATTGGCTATATTCCTTATGCTGTATTTCACATCCCCATGACTATTTTGTAACTACCAATTTGTACTTCTTAATCCCTTCCCCATTTTTATGCACACCCCCAACTCCTTCCCATCTGGTGAACATCAGTTTGTTCTCTATATCTATGAGTTTGTTTCTGTTCTGTTTGTTCTTTTATTTTGCTCTTTAGATTTCACATGTAAGTGAAAACATATGGCATTTGTTTTTCTCTGTCTGACTTATGCCACCCAGCACAATATTCTCTAGGTCCATTCATGTTGTTGCAGATGACAAGATTTCATTTTTTATGGCTGAGTAATAGCTCGTTGTATATATGTACCACCTCTTCTTTATCCATTCATTCACTGGTGTACACACAAATTGCCTCCATATCTTGGCTATTATAAATAATGCTGCAATGAACATATGGATGCGTATGTCCCTTAGAAGTACTGTTTTGGGATTCTTTGGATAAATATCCATAAGTGGGATTACTGGGTCCTTTGTCTCTTGTTATAGACATTGTTTTAAAGTCTATTTTGTCTGATACAAATATTGCTATCCCATCTTTTTTTGTTTACATTTTTACGAAATATCTTTTTCTATCAGTTTAATTCAGTCTGTGTTTGTTTTTCAATCTGAAGTCAGTCTCTTGAAGGCAGCATATTTTAGGATCTTGTTTTCTTATCCATTTAGCCACCTTGTGTCTTTTGATTAGAGCGTTTAATCCACTTACATTTAAAGTAATGTTGATAGGTATGT
>NW_006439189.1:7395-13189 GCF_000325575.1 Pteropus alecto
TACTTCCATTTGTGACAACGTGGATGGATCTTGAGATAATCAGGCTAAGCAAATAAGTCAAACAGAAAAAGTTGAGAACCATGATTTCACTCATATGTAGGATATAAAACTGAAAGCATCAAACATACATAACAAATCATCAGAGACTCATGGATATGCAGCATAGATATTAATAAGTGTTATGTCTTCTTGATGTATGGTTCCCTTTATCATTATGAAGTGTCCCTCAATATCTCTCTTTATGATTTTTATTTTGAAGTCTATTTCACCCAATATTAGTACTGCTACTCCCACTTTTATCTGAATGCCATTTGCTTGAAATATCATTTTCCATCCTTTCATTTTGAGTCTATATTTGTCTTAGGAACTGAGATGTGTCTTCTGGAGGCAGCATATGGTTGGGTTTTGTTTTTTGATCAAATCTGCAACTCTGCGCCTTTTTATTGGTGAGTTCAGTCCACTTACATTTAGGGTAATTATTGAAATATGAGGTTTCCCTATACCTATTTCGTCTTTTGTTTTCTGGTAGTTTGGTGTTTCTATCATTTCCTTGTCCTCGTGTTTCTATTATTTTAGTTTGATGGGGTTTTGTGGATTTTCCCTCTGGTACTTCTTGTTTTATGTACGTATCTCAGTTCTGGATTTTTGGTGTATGATTACCATTAAGATTATGTAAAGGATACCATATGTGTGTGTGTGTGTGTGTGTGTGTGTATATGCACATATATATAATTAGTCCATTTTCTTCTGCACCTGCCTTATCCCTATTCCCCTTTGTGAATTTGGATCTTTGAATCTTCCTTTTTTTCTGTTATTGTTGTCTCAATTTTTCCCTATGTATGCTGAACATTCATTAGTATCTTGCTATAGCAAATCTCTTCTGATTGTTTAAGCTTTTAATACCCTGTACTTGATAAGGTTTGTACTATCCTGCTTTTGTCTGCCTGCTAGTCATCTTACTCATAGTTATGTATATTTTTGTCATTTTGTTTCAGGTGGACTGACTTCTTTCAGTATTTCCTATAATGCAGGCCTCATAGTGGAGAATTCCCTCAATTTTTGTATGTCTGGAAAGGTCTTTATTTCTCCTTCATATCTAAAGGAGAGCTTTGCTGGATACATTATTCTTGGCTGGGAATTTCTTTCATTTAATAGTTTGAATATTTGATTCCACTTCTTTCTTGCTTGTAAGGTTTGCACTGAGAAGTCCAAAGATAGTTCAATGGGTTTTCCTTTATAAGTTACTGTCTTCTTTTCCCTGGCTGCCTTGATAATCCCTTCTTTGTCATTAATTTTTGATAATTTTTATATACTGTGTCTTGAAGAAGGCCTTTTTGGGTTGATATAATTGGGTGTTCCGTTAGCTTTTTGAATTCAAAGCTCCAGCTTATTCCTTAGATTTGGGAAATTCTCATCAACTATTTGTCTGAATATGCTCTCTGTTCCTTTCTCCTCTTCTCCTTCTGGTATATACATTATTCTTATGTTGCCTTTCCCGATGTCAGCTAGTTCTTATATTTCTCTTTCTTTATTTTTCATTCTTTGGTCTCTCTTTTCTTCCTTCTGAATTATTTCTAGATTTCTGTCTTCAATACCACTAATTCTTTCCTCCATCTGTTCAGCTCTATTTCCTGTTTGCTATTGCACTTGTCATCTCTTTTAGTGTGTTCTTTTGAGGATTTCAATCTCCTTGCAAAAAAACTCAGTTTGCTAGTCTATTTTTTTCTAATTTCTTGGAATGTTGCTCTGAATTATTTTGCATCTCATTGAGTTTTTTCAGAAATGCAACCCTGAATTCTCTATCATTTAAATTGCATATTTCTATTCTTTAAGCTTATTTTCTGGAGATTTTTCTCTTTCTTTCTGAGCTGCCTTGTCACCCTGGTTATTCATGGTGTTTGATGGACTATTTCTCCACCTGGGCATTATGGGAATGTATTCTGCTTTTTTTCAGAAAGACGACTTATCATATAGAGGTCTCTCTTTAGCCTGTTGATTTTTTTATTGCCAGTAGGTGGCATCCAAGACTCTTGAATCTTTGCTTAGAGGCTAATGCCTTTATTCTCTCTGATATATTGAATATTCAAATCACGATTGGCTACTCTCGGTCCCAGCCTCTGTCAGTGATACCAGCAATGGTTTTTGTTTCAGTATCAGTTGCTCAAATTCCCCCTGGGGCACTGTGGTGGTAAGTCTGGAAGGATATGGGGTGGAAGGAGGGCATGCTCTGGGTTGGTGGGTGGAATTGCTGCTAGTCTCCGTTTCTCAGCCTCTCGCTTGGGGCTGCTAAGATACAGCTGTTGTCCCTCCGCACTTAGTTCCCACTCTGCTTTCTGTCTTGATCCCTGAGCACCGTTGGGTGGAGCACACAGATCCCTTAGGCCGGGCTGATGGAAGAACTTGCCACCAATTCTCCCCTCCTTCTCTTGCAGGGAGCTCCAGTTGTGTATGGTAGTTTCTTTTTTCTTCCCAATATACCTCCCAGGCTCTCATGGTTCTGACCTCTGGAAGTCCTTATTCATAGATCACTCAGATGTGCTTGTGTGCAAGTTGGGTGTTAATTTGTTAAGTTTTAGATGTTCAGCTTATTATTTCAAGGGGAGAGATCTGGGGAGATCCCTCACTCTGCCATGCTTCTGGTGTCACTCTGCTTTGCTTACTTTAAAACTGTAAATGATTATAATTAAACAAATAGAATAAGGTCTTCCAAAGTTATAAAATAGCCAAAATTATTTATCTTCTCTATCTTAATTTTTTAGTTATTACAAAGTAATTTTTCATGATTAATAACACAGACAAGGTCGTGGCCACTTTCTTTTGGGGGGTATCTGTGTTATTAACTGGAAATTCTTGTTGATGCTGCCCTTCTCTGAGACAGGACACAAATTTAGAAATTTGAAGTAATACAATCATCAAGGTGGTTTTCTTCCCCCAAATAATTCCACGTTCTACATGGCCACTAGGTAGCACCAAAGGCTGCTCCTCCACTTTGTGACCTATAGCAAAGTATTCACAAAAAAGAGGATGCAAGAAATAATTGTGTTTAGGTTTTTAAAATTTCTCAATTATTTTTTAAAATATTTTTCCTACCCCCTTTTCTCCCCTCTTCTGGGTTATCAATTACACATACACTGGACTGCTTAATATTCTCCCACATCTCCATTCTTCTTCAGTCTTTTTCTCTCAGTTCTTCAAGTGTGTGTGTGTGTGTGTGTGTGTGTGTGAAATCAAGTCCACTAATTCTTTCTTCTTCTATCTCCAATCTGATGAGCCCAATTAGTAATTATTTCAGTTATCGTATTTTTCTAATCTAGAATTATTTATTTTTGTTGTAGTTTCCATATCTCTGCTGCAATGTTCTCATTTGTTGATACCACATTTTCCTTTAATTCTTTGAAAACTTTTTAATTCTTTGAACATATTTATAATAGATGTTTTTAAGTCTTTGTCTGCTAAATCTGATCTTTGGGCCCACTCAGAGTCAGTTTCTATTAACTGCCTTTTCCACCAAGCCTGGGTCTCATTTTTCTATCTCTTTCAATGTCTAGTATTATTTTTTCTGTTCAAAATTAGATATCATAGAAAAAAAACATTGTACTGACTGTAGATTCCTATGTGTTCTTATGGTTACTGGGTTTTTATTATAGTAGACAGATAACCTACCTGACTGTAAACTGAAAATTTTCTATCCCTTGTGGTATGCAGCAACCGATATATCTGTTTCATTCTTAGATTTTTAGCCTGGCCTCCTGGGGAGTCACCTATGTATCTGTGTAATTTCACAGTCAGCCAGGAATTTGAACAGAGATTGGACTCAGGCTTTCTGTGGTTTCCTTTCTTCTTAGGTTTCACACCTAATTACCAATTGTCCTGCTGGACTTGGGCTCTGTCTACTGACAGTTCAAATTCGTAGGCTTCTGCTTTTTGTTGCTCCATGTAAGCACAGATAAATATGCATTCAGATAAAAAAAAAAAGAGAGAGAGAGAGTTTGGAGAAACATGGCAGAGTGAGAAAAATCCCCAGATCTCCCCCCATGAAACTACAATAAGCTAAACATCTAAAACTCAACAAAAAACACCCAAACTTCACACTAGAACATCTGAGCATAGGATCTGAGCATAAGAGCTACCACAGGTCAGACCCTAGATGTCGGGTGGTGGACTGGGAGAAACAAAGAAGCTACTTCTCACAGCCAGAGCTCGCTGTAGGTGGAGGGGGAAGGGAGAAGGTGCAGCAATTTCCCTGAACAGCCCTGACTGGGAGAGTTGTGAGCTCCATGCAGCCGGCAGCAGGGCTCAGTCATCAAGGCAGAAAGCAGAGAAGTAGGGACGGCAGAGAAGCAGAGATGGTAGAGAAACAACAGTTGATTTTTACCAGCTGTGGTTGCAAAACTGAGGCAGAGCCACAACCCACATCCCTCAACCAATAGTCTCCCTCCCACCATATCCTCAGAGAGCAAACATCACGGAGCCCCAGGGGAATCTGAGCGAATGCTACCAAAACTGCTGCTAACACAGACAGGGACTGAGACTGAGGGCAGCAGGCGTGACTAAACATCTATAAGGAAAAAAAAAACATTATTAAGACATTATATAAAGCAGGGATCCAAGAGGCTTAGATGCCACCTACTGGAAACCAATAGAAAAATGCCTTCTTTGTGAAAGAGAGACCTTATATAATAAATCTTCTTTCTGGGGGTAAAAAAAAAATGCAGAACACACTTCCATTAATGCCCAGGCAGAGAAAAAGTCCATTAAACACCATGAACAGCCAAGGTAACAAGTCATATCAGGAAGAAAGGAAAAAATATCCAGAAAATAAGCTTAAAGACACAGAAATATACAATTTAAATGACAGAGAATTCAAGATGATACTTCTGAAAATACTCAGTGAATTCCAAAATGAGTCATATCAATAATTTCAGGAATTGAAAAAAAACCTAGATGAGCAGAGCAAGGAGATTGAAACCCTCAGAAAGAACCAAATGGAAATTCTGGAGATAAAGAACACACTGCAAGAGTTGAAAAATGAAATACCAAGCTTGGGAAATAAAGTTGACCAAATGAAGAAAAGATTCAGTGATAGCGAAGACAAAAATCTAGAAATAAATCAAAAGGAAGAAGAGAGAAACCAAAGAATGAAAAATAATGAAAGAGAAATTCAAGAACTAGCTGATACCATCAGGAGAGGAAACTAGAATCATGGGCATTACCGAAAGCGAGGAAAAGGAGCAGGGATTAGAAAGCATTTTCAGACAAATAGTTGACGAGAATTTCCCAAATCCAAGGAATGAGCTGAACCTCAGAATTCAAGAAGTCAACAGAACACCCAATTATCTCAACTCAAAAAGTCCTTCACCAAGACACATTGTATTAAAGTTATCAAAAATCAGGGACAAAGACAGAATTCTCAGGGCAGCCAGGGAGAAGAAAACGGTAACTTATACAGGAAAACCCATTAGATTATCCAAGGACTTCTCAGTGCAAACCTTACAAGCCAGAAAGAAATGGAATCAAATATTTAAACTATTAAGTGAAAGGAACTACCAGCCAAGAATAATGTATCCAGTTTAGACTTCTTTAGATATGAAGGAGAAATTAAGACCTTTCCAGACATACAAAAATTGAGGGAATTCTCCACTACAAGTCCTGCACTACAGGAAATTCTGAAAGGGGTCAGTTCACCTAAAACAAAATGACAAAAAGAAAAAAAAAAAAACGTAATTAGGAGTAAAGCGACTATAAGGCAAATTGATGAAGAGGAGTGCAATCCTGACTAAGAACAGGACCTTCT
>NW_006439189.1:15205-18686 GCF_000325575.1 Pteropus alecto
ATACGCTTAGTCATAAGACTTTTAAATTGTATCCCAAGGGGCTTTTAAGTAACCACAAGTCAAATTAACAACTAAACAAGATTCTACTAACTGGAATTTTAGCTGCAAACTCAAAGTAACTGACATATTCTTGTTATCTCTGGTGCCAACAATGCTGCATACACTATTTAAAATATGCACTGTTTTGGGAAATGTACACTCTGCATTCAAAAACCCATCATAAATAAGCCATACTGAAAAAGCTGAAAATCACATGATATCACTTATATGTGGGATATAAACCTAAAAGCAAGAAATGAACAGGACAAATAGAGACTCATGGACATGGACTAGTGGTTACCAAAGGGTAGGGGGTGGGGGGAGGGGGAGGTAGACAGGGTAAAGGGGGTCAAATATGTGGTGACAGAGAGAAATCTAACTATGGGAGGCGAACACACAGTGTAAAAATATATATGCCTTAGTGTTAAATTGTACAGATAAAAGTTATTGGATTTCGTTAATCAATGTCACCATACAAATAAATAAATAAATAAATAAATATCAAAAAAATTTTTAAAAAAGTGACAATACCAAATGCTGGAAAGGATATGGAGCAACAGGATTCTCATACATTACTGGTGAGAATGTAAAATGGATGATTATGCCTTGGCAGTTTCTTATAAAACTAAAGATTCTACTGTCATACAACCCGGCAATCATACTCCTGGGCGTTTATCTCAGCAAAGGAAAAATTTACATATACAGAAATACCTATACATGAACCTTCACAGCAGCTTTATTTGTAATAGCCAAAAACTGCAAACAACCAACATGTCCCTCTATATGTGACTGGTTAAATAAACTGTAGTACATCTATTCCATGGAATACTAATCAGAAGTAAACAGGCATGAAATAGTGAAAACACATGGATCTCAGAGGCATCATGCTAAGTTAAAAAATGGCTAATTTCATAAGGTCAAAAAAATTCACATGCTGTATGATTCCATTTATATAACATTCTCGATGTGACAAAATTGCGGTGATGTAAAATTAGTCGTTATCAGGAATTGGGGATGGTGGGGAGAGGATGGGTAAATGTGACTATAAAGGGGTAGCACAAGGTAGAGCTTTGTGGTGACAAGATAATTCTGCATTTTGAGTGTGATAGTGGTTACCTGAATCTACACACAGGACGAAAAAACATGTAACTACACCCACACATTCTATCAATGTCAATTTCCTGGTTTTGATACTATACTATAATTTTGTAAGATGTAACAATTAGGGGAAACTGCAAGAAGGATACATGGACCTTTCTGTACTATTTTTGAAACTTCCTGTGAATCTATAATTGTTCCCAAATAAAAAAAAGTAAAACAAAAAATACAATGTAAAATACACCTCAATAAAGTTGTTACTAAAATAAAAATTTAAGGTTAAGCCAGATGCACAGATCTTGCTCTATGTAGCTCCAAATTTCAAGTGTAGCTTCCTCTCTGGTCTTTGTTTCATGTTGGGTCTCATGAATTCTCTCTTGCATATGTATAGTTTAGCTGTAAAAAGGATTTGGGCAGGACTTACATTTGAAATTTTGAGTCTCATTCCTTCTATAATTCTCTAGATGCCCGGATTTCCCCCTTTAAATTTCTAGCTGACTTTCCAGCCTTAAAGCTACCTTGAGCCAATTAGGCCATGTTTTTCTACTGCTGTTTCTTTTGGCCATAGCCACAGGGGAGGGAGGATCAGGAAATGTCTTGAGACTAAAAAGCTATAAATTCACTACTCTCACCCCTTACAGTCGCAATGTTTTTTATTCTAATTTTGTGCACTTTCCAGTGTCTTTAACATGTTTTTTAAATCAATTTTCATAATTGTTACCTGTAAGAAGTTTCCCGTGACCACTTCATTCTTCCACAGTTACTGGAAGCCTATGTTTTATATTTTAAAATTATATCAACAGTATTGTAAGAGCGTCCTTGTCATCACACAATATAAGAAAAATTTCCAAATAAATAAGAGAAGCTCCAATTCCACCAATTTTTTTATAGGCCAAGTGTTCTTAACATATCAGCTACTATATTTCTCATGAGAGAAGTATAATCAAGCTCATATGCACTGTTAAAAAAACTGACCTTTGGGGTGGTAACAGCTTTATTGAAATATAATTCACATACCACATAATTTGCACATTTAAATTGTACGGTTCTAGTATAGTTTTATAATCGTTACTATGATTAATTTTAGAACATTTTTATCACTCCAAGAAGAAACCCTATATCCTCTGGCTATTATCCTATTACCCCCCAATCTGCTCAGACCTAAGGAGTCATTAATCCACTTTCAATATCTACAGATTTGCCTAGACATTTCACATCAATGGAATCATATAATATATAATCTTTTGAGACTAGATTCTTAGCAAATGGTTTCAAAGTTCATCCATGTTGTAAACTTCATTCTTTTTTATGGCCAAATAATATTTATATAATGGATATAACACATTTTGTTTATTCATTCAACTGATTAACTCTACTTTTTGAATATTATGAATAATGCTGCTATGAGCATTTATGTATAGGTTTTTGTGTAGAAGAATGTTTTCAGTTCTCTTGGGTATATATCTAGAAGTAGAATTGGTGGGTAAATGGTAACTCTATATTTAACTATTTGAAGAATAGCCAGACTCTTTTCCAAAGTGGCTGTACAATTTTACATTTCCACCAGCAGTGTATGAAGGTTATCATTTATCAACATCCTGTCAATGTTTGATTTTATCTGGGTTTTTATTATTATTATTATTATTATAGCCATTGTATTGAGTGTAAAGCAGCATCTCATTGTGGTTTTGATTTGCATTTCCCTCATGGCTAATTATATTGAGCATCTTTTTGAGTGCTTATTGACCATTTCTTTGGAGAAATCATTTCAGATTGCTTTCCCATTTTTAATTGGGTTATGCATCTTTTTATTATTGAGCTGTAATTCTTTTTATAGTCCAGCTACAATTCCCTGATCAGATATGTGATTCACAAATATCATCTTCCATTCTGTGGGTTATCTTTTCACTTTTTTTTCCCCAGGCTTTATTGAAATATAATAATAGACAATGTTTCTTGTTTTTACATTATACAATTCAATAAGCTTTTTAAAAATTATAGTTGGCATACAATAATATACCAGTTTCAGTTGCATATCATAGTAATTAGAGATCCACATAACTCACAAAGTGATCACCCCACTAAATCTAGTACCTCTCTTCTCAGAACCTTACATATTTATTACATTAACGATCTTCCCTATGCTGCACTCTACATCTCCATGTCTATTCTGCAACTATCCATTTGTACCTCCTAATCTCTTTGCCTTTTTGTTCATCCCCCCAACCCCACTCCCATCTAGTAGCCCTGAAAATATTCTCTGTGTCTATGAGTTTATTTCCATTTTTGTTGTTGTTTATTTTGTTCTTTAGATTCCACATGTATGTGAAATCATGTGATTTGT
>NW_006439189.1:18957-43472 GCF_000325575.1 Pteropus alecto
TATCTCTTTGTTAAAGTTCTCACTGAATTCATCTACACTTCCCCTAAGTTCATTGAGCATTTTTATAACCAGTGTTTTGAACTCTGCATCTGTTAGATTGCTTGATTCTATTATTCTTGGATCTCTGTTCCGTTCTCTCGTATGGTTTCTGCTTCTTTGTCTTCCCATTTTGGCTGGCTTTCGGTGTTTCTGCGTACTAAGCAAAGCTCTTAAGTCTCCTGGTCTTATTAGTGTGGCTTTGTGTAATAGGTGTCCAGTGGCACAGTCCTAAGAAGGGTTCAGCTGCAGGCCAAGTTTAGCCCTAGCCTGTGCCCCTCCGGGGCCACCTGTTAAGATTCAGCAAGTAATCTGCAGATGCTGTGCTTATAGTTGCAAGAAACTACACCAGAAACTGAATCCAGCTGCCACTAGTGTGAGTTTTGGCACTGCTCATCAAGGAGCATAAGACTCGCTGAGGACACACCTGGATGTGGCTTGGGTGGGACCGCGAATTGGGTGAGGCGAAGTTTCAGGGCATCCTCTGGGTGGAGCAACCTCTGTTATCCAGTTCCATGAGGTCTCATCTATGGCGGCACTGAGTCCATGCACTGGGAGTGGGTAGGGCTCAACAGAACAATGGATATTGCTGGCATTTCTGTACAGAGCGAGTCTCGCCTCGACCCTCACTCCGACAACTCAGTGTCTGTCCCCTTGGAGTCCCTGGTGGCCCCCGAGCAGCTAACCAGGCGCTGGTGTTCAGAGTGAGCAGATTCATCACTGCAAAAGTCCACTTGCACACACAGCCCTTTTAAGAGGGGTCTGCAGCTGCTGGCTGCTGCTGCCACATGCTCCGTCCCACTCAGTCGCTAGGGACTGGGCAGCCTTGTGTCCTTGCTCCGTCCTACCTCCTCCCGTTGTAGAGTGATTTCTTACTTCTTTCCTTAGTTGTAGGGCTTGTTCATCTAGATTCCAGGTGATTTTCCCTACTTTTTGCTCCTTGTTTCTGTCACAACTTTGATTTTGTCACCAGAGGGATGAACAGAGCCTTTATAATCTACACCAATTTCTTTTCTGTCTTCTCACTTTTTTGATAGTATCCTTTGAAGCACAAAAGTTTTTACTTTTGATCGAGTCCACTTTATCTATTTTTTCCTTTTTTGTTTATGTATGTGGTACCATATATATGAAACCACTGACAAATCCAAGGTCATGAAGACTTACTTCTATGTTTTCTTGTAAGAGGTTTATAGTTCTCACTGTTATATTTAGGTCTCTGAACCATTTCAAGTTATTTTTTATATATCATGTGAGGTAGGAGGCCACCTTAATTTTTTTTTTCTTTTTTTAGGCGAGGCAACCCTTGGTTGACCTCACAGATTGCAAGGACCTTCTCAATTTACAATCCCTTATTTTTTATTTTATTTACACCTACAGCACCTGGTCTTCCTAGGTGATCTCCCATCCAAGTACTAACCAGGCCTGATTCTGCTTAGCTTTTGAGATCAGATGGGATCGGACTTGTTCAGGGTGGTATGGCCGTAGACCACCTTCATTCTGCATGTTGATATTCAGTTGTCCTAGTACCATTTTCTGAAGAGACTATTTTTTCCTCATTGAATTGTTTTGGCATTCTTGTTGATAATCAATTGACTATAAACATGACTTCATTTCTCAGTTCTATTAAATTTACCTATATGTCTATCCTTATACCAGTGCCACACCATCTTGATTTATTTTTGCATTTTAGTCAATTTTGAAATCAGTAAGTATGAGATCTCCAACTGCGTTCTTTTTAACACTATTTTAGCTATTCTGTCTGGTTCTTTTAAATTTCAATATGAATTTTAGGTCAGCTTGTCAGTTCTTACAAAGAAGCCAGCTGGAATGCTGATAACAATTGGGTTGAAACTATAAACCATTTAGGGAAGTATTGCCATCTTAATGACAGTAAGTCTTCCAATCCATAAATATAAGATGTCTATTTATTTACATCTTGTTTCTTTCAAAAAATGGTTTACAGTCTTAATTTTTATTTTTCAATTAGAGTTGACATTCGATATTATTTTCTATCAGTTTCAGATGTACAACATAGTGGTTACACATTTATGTGACTTACGAAGTGATCCCCCCGATTATTCCAGTACCCACCTGGCACTATTGCTTGATTACAATATTATTGACTGTATTCCCCATGCTGTATTTTACATCTCCATGACTATTTTATAACTACCAATTTGTACTTCTTAATCCCTACACTTTTTCACCCAGCCCCCCAAACCCTCTCCCATCTGACAATTACCAGTTCTATGCATCTATGAGTTTGCTTCTTTATTTTGTTCCTTAGATTCCACATATAAATCATATGTTGTCTTTCTCTGACTTATTTCACTTAGCATAATACCCTCTAGGTCCATCCATGTTATTGAAATGGTGAGATTTCATTTTTATGGCTGAATAATACTCTTTTGTGTATATGTACCACCTCTTTTTTTATCCAATTGTCTATTTATGGGCACTTAGGTTGCTTCCATATCTTGGCTATTATAAATAGCACTGCAGTGAACATAGGGGTGCATAGATCTTTTCGAATTAGTGTTTTGGTTTTCTTTGGTTAAATACCCAGAAGGGCAATTGCTGGGTCAAAAGGTAGTTGTATTTTTAATTTGTTGAGAAACTCCATATTGTTTTCCATAGCAGCTGCACTAATTTGGAATTCACGTGCCCAAAGGTTCCAGTTTTTCCACATTAAAACACCTAACTCTGTTATTGGATTTTTGATGGTATTTATCTTAATAAGTGTGAGATGTTATCTCATTGTGGTTTTGATTTGTATTTACCTAATGATTAGTGTTGTTGAGCATCTTTTCATATGCTTGTTGGCCATTTATATATCTTTGTAGAAATGTCTATTCAAGTGCCTTGCCTGTTTTTAAATTAGGTTATTTTGTTACTGCTGTTGAGTTGCGGGAGTTCTTTATATATTCTGGATTTTTGGTGATGGTTTCCTTTATTGTGTAAAACTTTTTATTTTGATGTAGTCCCATTTGTTTAGTTTTTCTTTTGTTTCCCTCGCCCAAGGAGATATATCACGAATAATATTACTAGGAGCAATGTCAGAGAGTCTGTTGCCTATTTTTACTTCTAGGAGGTTTATGGTTTCGGGTCTTACATTTAAGTCTTTAATCTATTTTGAATTTATGCTTGTATATGGTGTATGTAGTCTTCAGAATATAAGGTTCACACTTTGGTTAAATTTATTCCTATGTATTTTAAAATTTTTGATACCATTATAAATGGAATTGTTTTCCTTATTTCATTTTCAATTTGCTCATTGCTCTTGTACAGAAATACAATTGATTTTTGTATAGTAATTCTGTATCCTCTAACTTTGCTGAACTTGTTTATTCTAATAATTTTTAGTGGGTTCCTTAGGATTTTCTATATACTAAATGCCATCTGCAAATAGAGATGATTTTACTCCTTTTACAATTTTGATGCCTTTAATTTCATTGTCTTGTCTACTTGCCCTTTCTAGAATGCCAGTACAAATGTCGACTAGAAGTGACAGTGGACATTGTCTTTTTCCTGACCTTAGAGGGAAATCTCAGTGGCTCACAACCTTTATTTTTTTTGTTCATATTACATGTAAGCCATAGTCAAACAGTAGGTCAGCTACAACTGTGCTCAGTTCGTGGCTCAGTTCTCCATAGACATAAATGTCTTTTCTTCTAGGACCCAGCCTGAGGCCTTACTTGGGCTATACTGTTCTCTTGGCAGAGGGCAAACACAAGAAGCAAAGCCAAACCAAGCTACATAATCATCTTAAAACTCAGATAGGTGTGGCATATGAAATATCCACTCATCTCCTTGGCCAAAGCATGTCATTTGAGCTCAAAATCAAATCTGTACTCCTCCTACAAGAGACATGGAAAGTCATCTGGCAATAAGCAGGGATACATAATTCTCTTACAGGGAAGGTGGAGAGTAAATTTGCTGTGAAGAATAATATCACCTACCCTATCGAGTCTATGTGTAATTTCTATTACCTCTAAGAATTATAGGAAATTATTAACTCAGCACTAAATTCAATTATCTGGACACAAAAACACAATGAGAACAGCTTTTTGTAACCAAGACCACTCTTTAGAAATTGTCCAAGGTCACAAA
This sequence comes from Pteropus alecto, assembly GCF_000325575.1. NCBI lineage: Eukaryota > Metazoa > Chordata > Mammalia > Chiroptera > Pteropodidae > Pteropus > Pteropus alecto. Next base: position 23,104 of record NW_006439189.1, read on the forward strand.
GAAGACTATATAGGAAAACTAACCTAAAATTTGAAAATAAGGGAAAACGATGATTGCATGACTTTTTAAATATAGTGGCAACAGACTTTCTAATAAGCCTGTCGGTCACTGGGCTCTCTCAGGGTTTATAACTTTGATTACTATTCACAACTCATTAGGGTCCAGAGAATTTTAGTCTTATAAAGTTAGAGGTCACCTTGCAGAAAAATACTAAGATGTGATTTACCTTTTGGAGGGTGCTTGGTTCAGTAAATAACTTCAAAAGTTTCAGTTATTACACTAGAAAACATTAGACAGTTTTAAAATTATTTTTCAATTAGAGTTGACATTCAATATTATATTAGTCTAGTACTCACCTGGCAGTATACATGGTTATTACAATATTATTGTTAGTCATCTTATTTTGGCATTCTTTTCTTAACTGGCTAGATGAATTTCTGTTTTTCGAATGCTCTTTGAACAAGCATTCTTGTATATCTGCTGATTACTTCAGTAATTGAATAAAATTTTGACATGTGCTAATAAATTACTTTGTCTGAGACTTGTGCTTTTATAGACATCACCTGCTCCAAACAATTTTCCCTGAACTCCTTGAAGATGAAAAAGAGACCACATACTAAACCTGACAAGTTTAGAGGAGGCCTGCATGGTGGGCCTTACAAACTCAGAGTTGGAAAGTAACCATGTAGGATGAGCTAAACATAAAAATTCCTAACTAAAAGAAAGCATGGGCAGAAGTCACATCCTGGGCCTGTAGTTTCCTTGACAAAAGTCAATCTTTACCTAAGTAAGCCTGTCTATTGTCTTTTTGCATCTCAGATAACATATCCTTGTAATGTCAGAGTAATCTCCTTTTTCTAAACTCCTCAGGGTACAACCACCCACTAGAGCAGACCACTTAACCCCTCATTGTTATCTTGTTGCCTACATACCATTTCCATGTGCTGTAAACATTGACTATCCTGTACCCAGCAATCTAAAAGTATGTGTCTCTTTGTTTTACTTTTTATCCAATCTCAGAAATTTCTCTGCTTTGCTTTCTCCCACTCCCTAATCTACCACCAATGAATTTTATGTAATCTCCCTTATGTCTCCTCCTCTGATTCGAATGTATAAAATAAGCTACAAAACTACCATTCTCCAGAGCATTTTCTTAATCTGTTGAGATTTTGCTATTCAGCAATTGTCATTGGTTTGGCTCAAATAAATTCATTAAAATTCTCTACAGGTTTGAATGTTTTTTTATATCAACACCCTCTTCCTACAATCTCCCACCCATCTTCTGTGCATTCACAACACCCTGTGCTTTTCATATCAAAGCACTATTCACACTGCGTAGAAATTGCCTATTGATTTATCTTCCTCCCTTACCAGACTGAGCACCTTGGCACAGATCTTGCCATGCTTGATTGTGGATCCCCAAGGTCAAGTACCGTGTCTTCCACATCCTACATGATCAATCAACATTTGTAAAATGAGTGATTTCTCTGTAATTGTTGCAAGTTGATGACAAATAACTAAAATAAATAAATGAAGCAAGAAAATTTGGTCCCTAGAATTCAGAGGAAACTATCACAATAGACATAATAGCCATGGGAAAAAAATTTAAGAGAAAATATAGCTGGTCCTCACTTTCAGGAATACCAATATATGAAACTCAAATTTAGGACACAAGAGTACACATTCATTTTCCTAAAGCTTCTTTTTTAATGAAGTAATTCGCCAGAGTTCCCTGAAACAATAGGATCTCCTTCTGTGCTTAAGTACCTTTTATTAACTATCTGACTGGGTTAGTTTTAGAATATGTTGACAAATGAAGATCAGAAGTGAAAAAAAAACTATTTGATTTATGTATGTGTGTGCTCTAGAGTGCTTTACAGAAACATTTATCGTATAAAGTGAACCACGAGTACCCAGGGTAATGAAGGATTTTAGCTTACAGGCTAATAGTCTCTGACCTCTAAAGGCCTTTGGATAAAAAAGTTGGAGAGGACAATGAATGATAGGGGAGAATGATAGGATAAGGCCAAGAACCTAAGTTTGGAGCTCAGTTCAGAGAAGGTGAATGGTCCAAATGAGATGAATTGAAGAACAATGAGGGCAGGGAGTCAAACAGGTGATAATGATCTAATTTAAATGTTCCTATTCATTTGGAGGAAACGACAAATAGGTCAAATTTTTATTGAATACCTACAATGGCATGCACTGTGTTATGTGCTGGCATTAAACAGTTCCAGTACTCATGGAGCTTACATTCCACATCAGTGTTGCAGAGTTCATAGGAACAAAACAAATCCTCAGTGAAGAAGCAAAAGAGGGAAAAGCTCAACTGCTCTCAACCCACTGCCACTTAGACTTCTAAATCAGTCACTTCATATTTTGGAGGTGTGTAAAATGGAAAGTATGACCAAGTCATCTACTATAAAAGTCAAATAGTTAAATATCAATTACTCCTACAGGGAAATTGGAGGAAACCAACAAATACAAAACCAGAAGTTTAACTTCACAAATAAGCCCAAGGTAAAACAACTAAAAAGGCCAGGTCCTTTTTGGGAACTTTGTCCTACCTCTCCTTTGAACTTCAAGTAGCCATTGGAGCTGGCCATTGTGGTGCTCTCCCAGGATCAGGCTATGTCCTTTTCTCTGACTTTTGCCTAGACAAAACCTCTCAATACTTTCCTAGGGAATATGGGAGCATTATAGAGTATCATCAAGAATCATTTGCACTTCAGTGCTAGTGAGAAAATTGATTGCCTCCTCCTATAATGCTTTAACTTAAAGAATATGTGCATTTCCAGAAGTTTCTGTAAAGTGCTTAATTGTGAGAATTTAACACACCATAGCTAGCCAGTAGGGGAGATATTTGGAACCATGGCCTTTCAGTGTCCAAACTACACCTATAGACAATTACCGACCTCACTCATGTAGGTACATAACAGGTCTAGAACCAAAAACCTTTGGAGAGTTGATATCCCAAGGAATTCTCCATCCTCTGATTTAAAATATACATATAGCTATATAAATATGTACCAAGCACCATTGTATAAATTATCGTATTTAATCCTTGGGACTACCTTATGAAATGGTGGTTATTATTAGCCTCATTTTACCAATGAGGAAACTGAGGCACAAACCATCTAAAAGAAGGCAGGAAAAGAGGAAAAAAGAGAGGACAAATAGAAAACAAATAGCAAGATGTTGGAATTAAACCCAATCATATCAATAATGACATTAAATGTATAGTCTAAACACTCCAATTAAGAGGCAACAATTGTCGAATTGAATTAAAAGGAAACCTATTATCAATATGAAGGAAATAGATGGAAAAATATACCATACAAATACAATTTTAAAAAGCTTGAGAAATTACATTAATATTAAAGTAGATATTAGAATGAGGAATATTACCAGGGATAAAGAGGGATATTTCATTTTGATAAAGGAGTCGACTCACCAGGAAAACATAAACCTAAATATGCATGTGCCTAATAACAGTTTCAAATTACATGGTGCAAAAACTGACAAAACTAAAAGAATAAGACAAATCCACAATTATATTTGTAAATTTCAGTACACCTCTCAGTAATTGACAGACCAGACAGAAAATCAGTCAGGATACAGAAGATTTGCAACACCACCAATGAAGTTTATCTAACCGGCATTTATAGAACACTACATTCAACAAAAACAGAATATACATTCTTTTCAAGCGATGTGGAATATTCACCATGGTAGACCAGCTGCTGTGTCATAAAACAAGTCTCAGTAAATATAAGAGGATTTAAATAATTCATAGTGTGTTCTTTGACTACAATAGAACTAAATTAGATATTGTTAACAGAAAGATAACCCAAAAATCTACAAATACTTGGAAATTAAGCAACATACTTCTAAATAAATACATGAGTCAAAGAATAAATCACAAGGAAGTTGGAAAATACTTTGAGTCAAATGAAAATGAAAATACCACATCAAATTTGTGGGGTGCAGCTAGAACAGTGGTTAGAAAGTAATAGCATTGAATTATTAAATGTTTATGCACACACCCCCCAACTCACCGATATCAGGATATTGTGCAAGGAAAAGGAATGGAGAACAAAACTCAGCCCTGATCATACAAAATTGAACCATTACAGATAAAAGTTAAAGGAGGAGGTATAAGTAGTATCAAAAGTAATTCTGAACTCCAAACTGCTTACCTTAGTAGTAGATGCTTGCTGACAGCACATGTCTAGGCTAACAAGAGGTTAGATCCAAAAGGTCAGTGAAGGTAGGCTGGAGAAGACAGGGGGTCGGAGTGAACAAGAGCAGCATGGGCCAGGGAAGAAACTGTTGCTCTTGCTTTTAAAATATCTCTTGCTAAGGATGGGTTGTCTCTGGAGCCTAATATACTTATCCTCCTACCCCAAATTAAGAAGTCTCTGGATGGATTCTGTCCCTAACTGGGGTAAGAACAGAGATGTTGGGATCACAGGCTGGTTAAAGTTTGTAATTCCTAAATATCAACCCTACATTAGAATCACGTGATGAATTAAAAAAAAAAAACAAAACACTCCAGACTCCTAACCTCAAGAGGATTCTGACTCAGTATATTTTGGGTAGAGGGCCTAAAGTTTCCCAATTAATTCTGATTCCGATGATTCCCAGTTTGCAAACTACTGGTATAAATATTACCACTAATAACAATTGCTAACAGTTATTGAGTGTACCATGCCAGGTGCACAATACATGCTTATAATAGATTTAATTTATTAACAAAAGGGCATTGTGAAGACCAGGTGAGGAAGTACAAGTGGAGCTCACTCCCAAAGGAAACAAGAAAAGCCATCTTGACATAGAAGCAATAACTTTTTGATTACCCATAAAGATATGAAAAATGTGAATGACACTGATTAAGGCAATAAAAAGGTTGATGTCAGGCTTAGTCATAAAAACCAATTTAAAAAGAAAAAGTCGAGGCAGCATCGAACAGTATACGAAGAGGTAGGGAGCATTTGCTTCTCAAATATAATCTAATCCTGGGCTAGTATGATAACAGGTTTGGCTTCAAGGATTCTGCAGTATGCCAGAATGGGTCTGAATTCCAAGTCCAACATTCTCTCTCCTCCAGTGCCAATTTACGGTTAAACCAGACCCCAAAACACACCCTCTAGGTCTGAGTAGAAATAGATTAGCTTATTGAACATCCAAATCCTTCATGAAATATTCCCAGATGATCTGTTGAGAACAAGATTTTCCAAATCACACCTAGTCCAAGGTCATTCTTACCCTGAGTACTCACCATTATCTTAAAATATAATGCCTCCAGATGTATGTGGTATGAAAACCTTACTCATTTTACATTTCATTTCCTGCTTGTAACTTGTTTGCGTGATATTTTGTCTGTATTACTGATATCTTGGATCAGTTATCCTGGAAAGCACAAAAGGTGCCTAGCAGTGGCATATCTAATGGCAATTCATATTCTTTGATGATATATGTAACCCTAATAAATGAATACTCCTACACACTGCACAAAATTAGAATCATGAAGCCCTTGAATATAGTACAATATCATTCTGGTTAAAATTTTGTAAGTAGCTCTTCATCAACCTGATACTCAAGTCCGAGAACATCTAGCCATCATCTGACAAAAACTAGAGTTCAGAGTAAGCTAGAGGTTAAGACCCAGGTCATTTTCTAGCTCCTATGCCTGAAACAAAAGTTAAGTCTGACTTATGATGATGCATTTCTCAAGTTTATGTGCCCTGTCCTCAATTGAAATATTCTCCTTTCCTTTTTCCTCTATTAAACACTTTCATTTAACAACATATCAAAGGAATTAAGCTGTGTTAGCCTGACCCATATAGAAATAATGGTCATTAGAGCTTAAAACAGTACCTAAGAATCAAGAACAAAAAGTAATTATTCTTAAAGTATATCTTCTCAGATTGCTATACTTCCTTTAGTTACTATTTACAATATCCCTTCTATTTTTATATCAATTTGCATCATAAATACAATACTCTGTATTCAATTAGCATTAGTTAGCATATTTTAAGCAGCTCCTCTTTTTTCTCAACTCTAGACACAAAATCTTTGACCTTGACAGTGTCTCTAAAAATGGTTACTTCAATTTAAAAAATTAAACATTTAAACCATGCTTCTGATAAATGGTAAGAGAATATTAAGCAGCTGTAATATTATAAGCTTCATTCTATCTAAAAGGAAGCCTTAGAGATCAGTATCCATTAAAAAAAAAAAATCAAAGTCCTGGCACAGGATTTAAACTAATGAAATCTTGTTTATGTTAGTTGTATCATGGGAACCAAACAATGGTCACATGAGTTTCTGATCTTTACAAACATGCTTATAAAAAGTAAGGCCATCGTAAGTCCTAGCTGAGGAATCTTTGTCCCAAATACTCAAAAATGTTTTCCTGGACTAAACCAAACCATCAGAGACCTGCATGCCTGGACCACATATTTCAGTGTCATTGTAGACATATCCTTACTAGAATGAGTTGAGGTGTTGGCCATCAGCTGACACTTAGGGCCACTACAAGATACATACCCTTGATTTACTGAAAAGGCAGGGCTGTTTCTTTATGAGGATGCAAAGTTTTTCGGGCTTCACTGCCAGAAAATGTTCTTCTCCACCATGACTGGCTTTTTATTTGATGCACACTATAATTACTGTTAACTGACACATTACTTTCTCCTATGAGGCCTGCCAGGTTTCGCGGAGCCAATTCACAGCCAGGTGCACATGACATTTTGGTATATTAACCTCATTTTAGGTATTAATTTCACCCAGAAGTCAAATTTTCTCATTTACTTTTTAAATACTGTACTGTACATTTTTCCATAAATCACTTTTGGAACATAATAGGGTAGAAATAAAACAATTACATAGTGGAGAAAAAAATAAGGCTACTAGAACTTCTACCTTACTCAGCTAAAGTGCTTTCTCAAAATAGAAAATGGCCCTATATCATGGACCAGCAATTTTCCAATAAATTGAAAATCACTTGCAGATCGTTTGACAAGGCAAGATGTTCTAACTTTTGCCCCTGCCATTTAGACAGGGTAAAGGATGGATGACTATCTTCCAACTTCTCGCCAGCTTGAGACAGACAGGTTCAGGGTTATAAAAGTTTTAGAGTTCTTAGGAACAAGACCCAGAAAAACCAACTCACCACCTTAGAGCTATCTTTCTGAGAATTGTGTGAAAACTATAGACCCCCCAAAAATGCATGTAAACCACAACTTCTGGGGAGGGGGAAGGTCCATAGAAATCCTCCAAGTCCATTTATGAACCTTAAGTTAAGAACTCCTTTCTAGAAAATGACAAGCTTAGACATCAGCCACTATCACTTAGAGCCTAGAGCCTGAGAAATCCTGCACATTACATGATTTTCATGTAAAGTTTCAAAGATGGGTGGGGGATTAGGAATATCTCCTGCTCATATTACTTAGTAATAAAATATTCATACTGTGATAACTGCCACAGCCTCCTTATCCAGGTTTATTTTTCTTCAGAGGACTTCCCTCTATCAAACATTAAACATTCGTTGTTTGCCTCCACTGACTAATGGAAGTTCCATGAGGGCATAGGGACTTTGTTTTGCTCATGGCTGTACCTCTGATGCATTAGTAACTCAAATATTTGTTAAATAAACTTCTATAGGATTATCTATAACAGGTTTTTATAAATAAAGTTTTACTGGAACTCAGTCATGTTCATTCATTTACATATCGCCTATGGCTGCTTTCATGCTATAATCACAGAGCTGAGAAGTTGCAGTGGGTTTACATAGCCGCAAAGCCTCAAATATTTGTGACCTGGTCCTTTACAGAAAAAGTTTGCCGACCACTAATAGCATTCATTTGTCTCTAATTTCTCAAGCTACATTAGAAGCACCTAAGTACAGAAGTTAGGTCTTAATACTCCTCAGTACCTAGCAGAGAGTAGATGCTTTAAAATATCACTACACAAATACAGATTTGTTACCTTTAACATAAATTATTTTTACACAGTTAAATCCAAAGTTAGCATTTTCCATCCTCAATAAATTTCTAGCAAGGCCACAACCAAAGATTACCTGCATTCAATAATTTGGGTGACAAGAAGAGAAACTATGCTAAGTAGTGAATTTTCTCATTCAAACTCACAATCATGTAATCTTTAAAATGTGAATACAATGTAACAACTGATAAACTCTTCCCTGATGTATTTCAGATAAATGATTTTTAAGGTAAACCAGTTATTTTCTCAATGTTAAAATCATTCTAAAATGTATCATTTCTTTTTATGCCAGGCACATTACAGGTGCTCAACAGTCACTGAATGGATCACTTCCCATAAATAATTATTGTGGTCATCAAATTTTGCAAATTACAATTACCTGAAAAGGGCCATCAAGATTTATATCCCTTTGCCAATTCTAAAATATGTTCAGCATTGTCTGATCCTTTTAAAAATTATAGCCTTTGCTGTCCTTCACTTAAAAAATTAATTTGCATAGATATCATTGGTTCCAAGTAACTGAAGAGTAAATGGTAATTCTTGACATGATTTCAGCCCACTGTTTATCCCAGGTGCAGAGGTGAGCAAATAGGACTTTTTCATATTATTGAATGAGATGTCATTTGAAAATATAGTTCATGGACTAAGACAGAAAAGAGAAAGGGCTCGGAACCTTAATGAATTATCTTTGCTAAGCTATTTTGAATAAGCAACAATATATACAATGATATACAATCATTTGAAAAAAACTATTGTTTATTTAGAAAAAAAGTTACACTGGTAGAATTCAGTAGATAAAAAAATTTTCTTTTAAAAATGTCACTGTGAAATTTTTCCAGACGAAAGTTCAGCAATACAAAGCTCCTGAAGCTGTAGAATTAAAACACAATTAACTTTTGATTTCCCCCCTGCAGATTTCTCTAACATAATTACAAGAAAAAATGGAAAGGGACAAGTAAGTGCTGGTACCTTTTTCGTTTTTAAACAGGTTTTAATGTTGTACATGTACTATATAAAGTGATTCCTACACATTGCATTAGAACTGCTCCCACTTTGTTTTTAGTGAGTACTATTAAAAACAGGCCAAATAATAAATTAAAACTGAGTTTTAAAATGAGGTAAATTCAAAATGGTTCAATAATTATTTATTTTCAGTTTCAAACAATAAAAAGGAAGCATTTCAGAGTCGGGGGAGGGGGACGACTAAACCCAGGCATATTTAGTTAACCTAAAGTGAAATTCTATACACATGTAATCTTATTTGCTTGTTGGGAACTGTATGCAGCACATTGTGCTAAAAATATAGAATAGTGAACACTTTCAGCCATTTACTGAAAATAAACATGTAGAAACTAAGCAACAAGTTAAATACAGTAATGCACAACTCAACAATTTTAAGTTTTTGACATGGATCAATAAAGCAGATGACTGAATAATTTAAGGAGATGCACATGGGCCCTCTTCATTCATAATTCTCGGCAATCTACTCAGGAAAATAAATTTCTGGTCACAGGTGAACAATTTCATTCCAATCTCACCTGAAAGAAACAAAGTGATTATATTGATAGGAAGGAAGGAAGGAAGGAAGGAAGGAAGGAAGGAAGGAAGGAAAGAGGGAGAGAGGAGGAAGAAAGGAGAGAAGATGACAGAAGGAGAGGAGAAGGTAAAGAGAAAAGAAGGCATGCAGGCAGGCAAAAAGGAAGGAGGGAAAGGAGAGGAAGGAAGATTTAAGAAAGAAAAATCAGTGAGTGAGTTCTGTCAATAACAAAGGTTTGAATTGAGTCCCTAGATAAGGATAAAAAAGGATGAAATATTTGCGTATTACTTATTGCCCACTCTCATAAACCATTAAAGATAGGCACACTATGATGACTTTTTAAAAATCTGAACATTTTGTCTATGAGAGGGAGAGGTTGTGGGGAGGGGAAGAAGAAAAAAAATTAAATCAAAACAAGTAAAACATTTCACAGGGGCAAGCAATAGCTTATCAAAAGTAAACAAAATGCGTAGCAATGAAAAGGAACCAATTTTACATGATCAACAAAAAAAGAAAAATGACATCACATTTTTCACAAGGACACGATTTTAATAGTGACTTATATTAAGATGCAATGTTTGCTAAATTATAAAAATTGCTTTAAAAATATATTGACTTAATTATACTCCTTTCCTTTATGTATTGACATTTTTCAAATACTGCATATTGAAATTAATTCAAAACATGATCATTACAACATGTGGCAAATAACTTCTTATCTGCCTAACATTGTTCTCATTCAATTTTTAAACTAATGCTTAACGCATTAAACTTTATTGATGAAAATACTACATTCACATATTTCATAAAACCAGAGCTAGAAGAGCCTTAGAAAATAATCACACTTGCATGAAATGCTGACAAATAATTTACATATCATTTCTATACAGCATTCTGTTCACACCATGTATAATCTTGATATTATCAATTATAACTGTGGATACACTAACGTTGAACTTAACAATTTTAATACTTAAAAATCATTGCTCCTGTCCATCACTGATGAATGGATAAACAAAATGTGGTACACATTCATACAATGAAATATTATTCAATTATTAAAAGAAATAAAGTTCTAATACATGCTACGACATGGGTGAACCTTGAAAACATGATACTATGTGAAAGAAGCCAGACACAAAAGGCCACATATTGCATGATTCCATTTTTATGAAATGTCCAAAACAGGCAAATCTATAGACAGAAAGTACATTAATCATTTCCAGGGGCTGGAGAAAGGGGAGAATTGGGAGTGACTGCTAACAACCGTGGGGCTCTCTTTGGGGTGATGGAAATGTCCTAGAATTAGTAGTGATGGTTATACAACATAGTGACTATACTAAAAACCACTTTAAAATGGCAAGTTTTATGTTATGTGCAATTTTTTAAATGGCAAAAAAGTCAATGTTCCAATAAAGAGTATCATGTTATCAGTATGGCCATAACTCGAATAAGAAATGGGTTCTCAATCATGAGGATGTCACAATAGGAGAATCACTCGGCAAGGAAAGTTTGGATGAGATATTTAAGGGTACATTAAAGGATAAAAATGCTATTGCTGTTAAAACATGTAAAGATGACCTTTCCCAGGAACTGAAATTAAAATTTTTACAAGAAGCCAAAATCCTCAAGCAATATAATCACCCCAATATTGTCAAACTTATAAGAGAGTTCACACACAAATACAGCCTATCTACATCATTAAAGAACTTGTTCCAGGAGGCGATTTCCTCTCTTTTCTGAGAAAGATGGATGAACTAAAACAGTTAGTGAAATTTTCATTAGATGCTGCTTCTGGATGGCGAATCTCGAGTAAAAATTGTATACACAGGGACCTTGCTGCAAGAAACTGCCTGGAGGTGAAAATAATGTTCAAAAAATCAGTGACTTTGGAATGTCTCGTTAAGAGGATGGTGGTTTGTATTCATCTTCTGACTTAAAGCAGATTCCCATTAAATGGACAGCACCAGAAGCTCTTAATTATGGGAGATATCGTTCTGAGAGTGACGCATGTAGCTTTGGCATCCTCCTCTGGGAGACCTTCAGCTTAGGGGTCTGTCCATATCCTGGAATGACAAATCAGCAAGCACGAGAGCAAGTGGAAAGAAGATACTGGATGTCAGTCTCTCAGCAGTGTCCAGAATGTATTTATAAAACAGTGCTGAAGTGTTGGGATTACAAACTTGAAAACCACCCTAAAGTGAACTTCAGAAAGAAAACTGCCATCAAGAAGAAAGTCACATAGTGATGAAACAATGCAAACTCAGCCTTCAGGACTCTATCTTCCAGCAGGGTAATATTTTCTCATTAACAATGAGTTTATACCACATTAACTAGAACATTCTCTAAGGTTTTTTAACTTTTTTAAAACTATGGGCCACTTTTAACCACTGTAAATAAGAAAGCACAGGCTCCAAATGCAAGGGATCACACAGATCTATCTTTTTTACACCTAGGACAACTGATGTTTCTCAGATGGTTTCTACTTCAGGCTCAGTTCAAAGTTGGCTGCCCTCCACCCTAGACACCTCTACTGTATCAGTGCTATAAACTGTATTGGTAATGTCATGTTTGTAGGGCACATTGCAACAAAAAGTGGCCCTCCACTCTGTTAAGACAATTTATCTCTGTAAACATCACCTTCTGTTGGGAATTAGCTGGGCATCCTGTGTGTGTGTTTTCTTCTTTCTTGCCAGAAATAGGCCCTGTTGTATTAGTAAAGTTGTCACTTGCCTATGTTCCACCATGCACTACTCCTTTGTCAGGGCAACAGAAAACTTCATGAAATGACCTCAAAGCGTACCCTTCTCAGGGTTGAAGCAGCTGATTTTAAATGATATTATTTTATAGAGAGCTGTGACAGCAAGAAGCAAATTTGAAAATTAGGGAAGTCTAGAGAAAAAAGCAGCTGGACTGGTGGTCAAAGTAAAGAAAGACAAATATAAATTCAGCCTTCTTATCAGAGGTATGCTTTCATAAACACACACACAGACACACACACTTTCTAATTTGCTTCAATAGTTCATAGATTTCTTATAAAAGAACACTCTTGATAGCAAAAAAAAAAACTGATTTAGAGAAACTATAAAACACAAGCCCATTGAATTAATAGATTATTTTTGGTTAAGCATCTTCGCCTCAAAGAAGGCATCCCAGAATTTAGTTCCCTTCATTTTTACCAGTGTCTGAGGCTGTCAGGATTTCATGATCCTAGTTTGTTCACTCATTCACTCTCACACTCATACACACACACTCTAAGTCGAAAGGCATATATGGATGAAGTTGACAGCTAAAAAGTCAAATGAACATTTATGAGGAAGAAAGGAGTTATAAGAGAAAGACATAGGGACAGCCATCCTAATTTCACTTTTCTACTTCATTGACCCCTATATTGCTACCTAGGAATTCTTAACACAGCAAACACACTTCCTGTGTTTCACATGGATAAAATGTGACTTAGAGTTAAAACTGGATTTTGTTGACCTGAATCTTAACATACCCAGAGGTGCTTCTCAGGATAAATGCATGTGTACAGGATAGTCACGCTCAGAGGTAAATGTGGCACAAGAGCCTTTTGTAAGTGCTCATGCCTATGTCCAGACAAAAAACAGCACAGCACCTTAGTGAATATTTGGTCTACCTTAAACAGAAGAAAGGAAACAGAAAATTCCTCCTGTTCTTTCCAACTGTTTGGTGCCTAAGAATATCAGTGCACAGAACACAAACCCAGTACTTGTAAAAGTATAAAGGATTATAATGAAGAAAAAAATAGCTTATGGCCATCATTTCAATCTAACAAAACTTTTGTGCAATTTCAACGATTACTACATACAGACCCAGATGATAGCATAATAAACTTGCCCTCAAAAAAATATGTTGCAGCACATAAAGCAACTTCCTTTTAAACAGTGTACTATTAAACACTGTAAATAAACTAAACCTTCTTTTTTGAGGATGAAAAAAGTCAGTGCTGTTTCTCACTGATCCCAAAGAGATATACTTAATACTTGTGTACATAGCTCTCCATGTAAAGTTAACAGAGTAGAAGAAACTTAGTAGGTAATAAAAAATACTTGGCTGTTTGATTAGAAAGAATGAAGTTACTGCTTTCACCAAGATCACATTCTAAGAGAAATACATAATATACATATACATAAGAATCGGTGACTAGGACTCTGTAGGCCTACACACACACACACACACACGCGCGTGCGCACATAAGCAATGGGAAACTACTGAGAAACTTAACTGAACACTCCCTACTCCAACACATATTACCAGCAACTAGGACTACGCCTAGACATGGCAATATGGTCCCAAAATAAGCAATCTTTGAGTGCTTAGGAGGTCAGTTTCCAAGTATGGACCAAAGAAACAAGGCTCATAATAAGAATTACAAAATCAATTGTTTACAGGGGTTAGTATATACTGGAAACAAATTAAGTGAGCTAAGTGGGGGCTGAGGTAAACTATAAAAAATAACCCACTCTCTATATAAAGGGGCAGCAGCGCCTAGGCAGATCTAGTTAATTGCTGCCATACAGAAATCAGGACAAGATACTGCTAGATGTCCCAATTCTTTAAGAGAAACTGAAATTTGGATTTTGTCAACTCTTCTGGTTTTTAAAGGTGACCACTTTTTAAAAATGTTAATATTGTTGTGAGGCCCATAAGGTACATCTAACAAGCCACATTCTGCCCAAGGGCTAAGAATTTACAACCTTGGGTTTAAAGGATAAAAGTATTAGGTTACACGTAAACGTGTGACTAGAGGTAAAAGATGGGCCTGCAAAAATATATTAGGCCTCACTGGAGTGAAGGATTAAAATACAAACGGAGCATATTACAAATACAGATAGACAGGATAGAGCTAACTGCTAACGTTCTTTGAAATGAAGAATAAAGTCTAAGAAGATTGAGCTTCTCAAAGTCTGAGAGCAAGTCTCAGTTTAGCACAACATGTGGTTTATAAAAAGACTCTCAATAAGTTACCTGAACCCAACATTCATGAAATGAGGGTCACATGTATCAAATTTAAATTGAGAAGCTAAAGGATGGTTCTAAAAAGAAAAATTTAATAGGCAGAAATTTTTAAAGATTAAACTAGAGGAAAAGGTTAACAGCAAAGCAGTTAGCAGTGTTCAAGGGACTAAATCAAACAGAGATAAGGAATTTGGATAAAGACTTTAGCAATAACAAGTAACAGAAAATATAGAGAACAAGCAGGAAGAACTGTGCAATCAAAAATTATGAGAAGATAAGAAGATAAAAGACTTTTGAAGGAATTTAATCTGGGTCACATATATACACTGTATTTTCTTAACTCTAATACGATCATTTTAATGTTTCTGAAATCAGGGTGGGTACTTACAAATAATGTAGTTTCTCTATTCACCCTTTTCAAAGAACAGTTCTATAAACCAATAATGAATCTTACAATTAATGACACCTTTGAGTCACAGAAATGTGACATACACAACAACTCTCTTTTCTGTAGAATGTAAAATAAATAAAAAAAACGGAGCAGGGAACAGCAGATCTTAAGTAGCCTAAAGGTAAATGGGGCAAATCCAAAAATGATAAGACCTCTAAAGGTAAAGAAAGAACAATAGAAAGACTTGATAGGAAGCAGCCAGAACAGCTAGAAAAAGGAAATTACCAACCAGAGTCTCACAAAACTAAGAGTCTACCCAATAAGAAAGTACAGTTAATTGTCAACAAGAAACTGAAGATGATGAACATCAAGCTAAATGTATCTTAAAAGGGTATCCAAATTGAGTAGCTCAGCTACAAGATCACCAACCTAATATCTAACACCCAGGCCAGTCTTTTCATGCCTTTGGTCCTGAGAGATGATATAGAGAGGTAAAGTACAAATCCATGGCCCATATGAAGAACTCAAAGGAATCTATAGCATAACCTTCATATACCAAAGAATACTATTTAAGTACTGAGTAAAGAGAGATGGATAAAATCACAGTGAAAGTTTTCAGTGACTATAGTTGGCCCATTTCTAATGAAGATATAAGAGGTAGGTGTTTTTGGTTTTCTTTAATAAAGAGACTATTTGAAAACAAGGAGTAAAAAGCTAAATACCAAATTCTAAGAAAGGTTAACGTGGAAAATAAAAAAAAGAAAAAGATTAAGAGTTTATAATTTGCTGGGGTGGAGGGTGGCTAGAATTGAAGAACGGGCAATAATATTTCTTTTACAATATTTCTAATTTTAAAAAAATTACTAAAGTCTAAATGTTCTCATTTTACCCTACTCTACTACTTAGATAACAAGCTCAGAATAATAAAGCTGAAAAAGCACACCACTAATCAGGAGGTTACCTATCTAGAACCCTCGAATCCTTGCTCTGCAGCTAAAATAACTATGACAAAATCTATACCCTAAAGCTCATACCTTTATACAGAATGGGCTCTCACTCTTAAACAACTGTAAACAGCCTTGGTAATCTATCTGGTTTCGTAAAAGATTAGAAGCAGCAAATAATATTAGGGAAAGGGTATAGACAGCAAGTATACTTGATATCATTAAGAAGTGAGAGCTAATATGGAAGCAAGAAAATGAGACTACAAAAAAAAGTTGACAACTTCAAATACAACCATTTTGAACCACTGAATGTAGAGGGCAAATCATCCTACATACCCCAATAATCCTAACGCATCACAAAACAATAACTATTCAGATGATGACCTTGAGTGCTCAAAAAAGTGTATATATTTAGGTTCTGAACACTCTGTTGGACAGAGTGGATTACTGTCCACATACAATTTATCTAAGGTGGTTAAAACACTTTTTAAATCTCACATAAGGCTGTGAAAACAAAGCTGCATATTTTAAATTCCAGAAGTAAAAGCATAGACCATATTTTTTGGCTTTGCAAAACTTAGGCAGTGGTAGAAAAAGAGACAAAAAATCTCTGAATAACATGTCTGCATGAAAAAGCCAAAAGGAACAGAGAACACTGACGGGCAAGAAGATCTATGTGTAAGTATTGGCTCTGCCCACTAGTATCTGTCACCCTCTTTAATTTAACTTCTCAGAGTCTCAGTTTCTTCACCTGTAAAATGCAGATGCCATCACGACCTACAAAGCTATAGCACTTAAAAAGGGTAATTATCATCCAGAGAAGATGGGAATGAGTGGTGAAGAGAAAGCCTGATGTTCTTAGATACATCTTGGTGCTAAAAAAAAAAAAATGCATAGCTAATCAGCAAGCTTAAAATGAAAATAGTTCAGAATAACCGCAAATCTTGTTTTGCATCTATACCCAAAGAACTAGTCATTATATTTAGGTGAGAAATTCTAGTTGTACCTTACAAAATGAATCTAGTTTCTTCAACATTATCAGACCTCATTTTATAAAATGTCTCTTTAAATAAAAAGGAGGTAAGAGAACACTCACCTTGATTGAGTCTTCATTATCTGTGCTTGTCCGAGGACTTATGAGTAGATGACAAATTAAGGGAAAACAACTTGGAAAAAAAGAATGGTGTATCATCTTTTAGTACAATCCCTCAGCTTGCAGGCCTACCTGGCTCTGACCAGTTTGGTGGCCTCAAACTCTACCAGCTCTGCTCATCTGCTGCATCATTTTCCTTCAATTCCCCATACCCCTAGCCCAAGGCACTCTCTGTTCCCTTTCTTCCTCTCAGTGATAATACAGCCAGAGGGACTCTAAATCCCCTGGTGGCATAAAACAACCTCAGTGAACAAAGAAGTTAAAAAATGTCTCCCACTTCTACATTTTATACATTTGAGAGGATTAACTGGAGAGACCACTTAAAAGATATTAAGCATTTAGACCATATACTACTACAAAGGTAAAATTCTAAACATGACCAGTATCAAAGCTTTCCATTACACTGATTTAAAGTATCAATAAGATGAAAAGGATATTGTTTCTTCTCCTCCTTTCCTCCTGAACTGTCCCGTTTCTCTTTCTTTTCTATCTTTTCTTTATCATGCCTGGACTCCTAAAAGGAATGGTGGAATTAGTCAGAGAAGGGAAAACCAAATATAAAAATCAGCTCAAAATCCCTTTTCAATCACCCATCGGTCATAAATTTTTCTTCAAAAACTTATTTAACATGACACCAAAAGCACAATCAACACCAACAAAATTGGACTTCAACAAAAGTAAAAACTTTCATGCATCAAAGGACACTATCGAGAAAGTGAAAAGACAACGTACTGAATGGGAGAAAATATTTGCAAATTATATCTCATAAGGGTCTAGTATCAGACTATATAAAGAATTTTTACAACTGAGCAACAAAAAACAATCCAATTAATAAAAGGCCAAAGTAGCTGAATAGATCTCTCCAAAGATATATACAAATAGCCAAAAAACACATGAAAAGATGTTCAACATTATTAGTCATTAAGGAAATGCAAAATCAAAACCACGATACACCACTTCACACCCACCAGGATGGCTATAATAAAAAAAAAATAAAAATAAAAATAAATTTTTAAAAACAGAAAATGACAAGCTTTAGCAAGGATGTAGAGATACTGGCACCCTCATATATTGCTAGTGGAAATGTAAACTGTGCAGTCACTGTGGAAAAGTTTGGTAGTCCCTCAAAAAGTTAAACACAGCATTACCATAACCCAGAAATTCTGCTCCTGGGTATACACTCATGAGAATTTAAAACAGGTATTTAAACAATATTTTAAAGCAGCACTATTCACAACAGCCAAAAGATAGAAAACGACACAAAAGTCCATCAGCTTACAAATGGTAAACAAATGTGGTATGTTCATACAATGGAATATTATTTAGCCACATAAAGAAATGAAATATTGATACATGCTACACCACGGAAGAATCTCAAAAACATTTTGCTATGTGAAAGAAGTCAGACACAAAAGCCCACATTATTATACAATTCCATTTATATGAAATACCCAAAACTGGTAAATCCACAAAGACAGAAAGCAGATTAGTAGTTGCCAGAGGATAAAAGGAGGAGGAAACAGGGAATGACTGCTTAATGGGTATGGAGTTTCCCTTTGGGGTGATGAAAATATTTTGGAACTAGATACAGATGATGACCACTGAACTGTATACCTTAAAATGGTTAATTTTATATTATGTGCATTTTATCTCAATTTAAAAAATACTTATTTAAAAGGAGTAGCCTCCTTTTTAAAGCATATAGAAATTTAAAAACTATCACCTTATAATTTTCTAAAACTGCTTTTAAGAACTATAAATACATGGTATATATTTTGAATATATACAATGTTTTGTAAACACTTTACATTTTAGTAATGATGTGCTTCCTTTATGACGGATGCATGAGATATATTCTGAATCTCATCCATTAGTATCTAAAAGAATGCACACTGTACTTAATTTGAAAATCAAATACAAATTGCAAACACAAATTAGGAGAAAATACTATAAAATGTTTGAAATCACAATTAATACTTTATGACAGTGGAATGATCAAGGAGAATACATGTAACCATATTTTAATCTCATGAATGAAGAGAAACTAAAGGCATTGTTGGTGGAGAAAAAAGGAAAACACAAAAAGAAAGGCTGAAACTCAACGAATAGAAGTAGATGGGAGTAGAATGGAGAGGAAAGGCATTACAAAGATAAACTAAGTGTACCCTCAGTAATTTGGGACTGAACTGGCTGGGATTCCCCAGATAACCTGCACTCCTCTAATGCCTCATCTTCCCATCCCCAAATAATTAACAAAAGACCACTTGACTACAAAAAAAGCAATATTTGCTAAATTATCAAAGGGTTAATTTTCTAAGAAAAGTATATTGTTCCTTTGTTTTCCTTATTTACCTTTTTGCCACCAGAGGAGATTTTATCCATCTTTTCAGATTTAAATGAATCACCACCTTTTTCTTTGCCTGAAGATTTTGACTTATTTTTTTCTTTGTCTTTCTCATTTGAATAAGGAGACTCACATGGACTTTCACTTTTGTGTTTTGAAACCCCCACTAAAATTATAAAAGAGAATCATGAAATCCTTTTCCAATTCAGTTTGATGATTGCTTCAAAAGTATTAATAAGTCTACCTACTTGTTCCATTTTCCTCTTTTCGCCTCTTGGTTAAGTCCGGCGGCACTTCACGGTCATTGTTTGAGTGATCCTAGAACCAAGAATTGTGAACTACATTGATCAAGAGTTTATGTTTTTTGTTTTAAAGTATTACTTTTATATGAGAAGGGCACAGCTAACCAGCATTGGAGAATATTTGTGGTTGTTTCACATACTTGGTAAAATGACATTGAAAGATAGCAGAGTTGGAAGAGATTATTAGGCTGAAGATCCTTATTACTGTAGAAGATTCAAACACACTTTAGGATGAAAATACCAGTTAAACACTAATAGATTGCCATGCAACAAACTAATACTTTTAAAAAGGCAACACATTACTGTACGTGATAATGAACTTTCCAAACTAGTTTTTAAAAATTACAAACCCTTTTCCGCTCTTTCCTGTCCTTTTCATCTTTTTTCTCTCTTTCTCTGGATCTTTCCCTTGACTTGTCCAAATCTTTCTTGTCCATTTCTCTCTCCTTACTCTTGGACAGTGGTGGAGGAGTATGATTAAGGTAGAGCTGTTAAATTAAGGCAATATTACTAAAGATTATTAGTTTTCCAGTATTGGTATCATTTGCTTGATTGTTTATTTAATGAAAGACAATTGGTAGTTAGACCCAAAGTCAAAACTGGTCAGCTGTCTGGATTACAAGAGGTAAAATAAGAGAGCATGGCACAAATTATACAAAAACTTCAATTCTTGGCTTAATAAAAGTTATCATTTAAAACCAATCTGTT
>NW_006439189.1:43537-74751 GCF_000325575.1 Pteropus alecto
TTTTATAGTTCTATTGTGAGGACTTATAACCACCATTACAAGAGTCCATACATGAAAAATAGTTGCTGGACTTTCTCTACTGTAAAAAAATAAAAATAAACCTCTCTATAATCATGGAAATTTTAAATAGTTTTAGCATCTACTGATAGGTAATCAATGACAGTGAGCTAAAGTATAAAGCCTAGCCATGACTGACTGATCAGTCTTTTCTCCCTCAGTATATACCATGTATAGATTATCCTATAAATTATTTTTACAAATGTAAAGGCTGCATATTCTCTACTTCTGAAAGCACTGCAATTTCTATCAAATAATCACTACTGTGAAATTTGTCCTACTAGTTCTAAATAACTCAGAAAATCATACGGTCAGCTGAGGATGATGAAACAACTCAAAGACTGAAAAATGATGAACTGATGTTCTCCTCTGCCTATTCTTTCTCTACCAAAGGTCCACTGGCAATAAAACTGCCAAAGATCAAGGATTTCCTAACTCTAAATAAGAGATACCTTACTTATGCAAGGTGTAAATATGAAAATCCATTATAAAAGTAAATATTAAGGAAATCAGATACTTAACCTTATAGCATTTACAACTGTGCTACAAGCTTATGTTTAAGACATTAAAAGTATCAGGCAGCAGAATACTGAATATAACTTGTTACATAACTACGCAATTCTAGCTATACCTTAGGAATGAAAAGAATAGTCAAAAGTCAAATCTTTTTACACAAGGAAATCCTTTGGTATTCAAAGGAGTAAGTGAAAAAAGACAAGCATCAATTTGAGAATTAAACACTTATTTTTTAACAACACCAATTATTTTCAATTCAGCTGGCTCAGAAATACTGCCATAGCAGTGCAGAAGTAGATTTTTTTTAAATGTTTAAAAGTTGATGGTCAACTGAAATAGACAAAATGTTCATTAATAACAAAGAGCAAGAGAATGAGAAACAGTCATAAAAGTGCTTGTCCAAAAGGTATCCTTGCTGGGTATAATACCCTGAAAGACATTTCAAGATTTTCTATTCATGTCGATATTATTCATAAAACTGATAAATATTACTGCAACACTCAAAGACGACTTCAAGTATTGCTTAATTTTCCCAATAAAAGCAAAAAAAAAAAAGTTTGTGGTTACAAATAAGCATGTAGTGCGCGCGTGCGCGCACGCACACACACACACACACCACACACACACACACACCCCACACACACACCCAAGAATGTTTTTAACTGTGCCTAACTTAAATTCTGCATTGTAAGGAATTGAGAAACCTAGAAATTCTTAGTTTAGAAATGCACTCAATTCTATTCCTTCTTTCTACCTTTCTAAGAATAGTTCTGATCACGATAGTCTTTCATTACGTATAGAATAAAATGCATACTCCTTAGCTTAGGTATTCCAAGCTCTTCACAATCTTCACAGGATTATATCCTACCATGGAACAACCCAATGCACTCTATGCTGTAGCTACAACTGCTCCCTAATACCCTGTCCTTCCCAAAGCTCTTCACCAGAATGGATGCTCGCTTTTACCTTAATCTGTTAAAAGCCTACTTAGCCTTCAAAGATGGCTCAAAAGTCATCAGCAGTTCAACTGTCTCTCAACTCTGCAACTCACTTTCCAGTGAACCTATTTTATTTTCACTTTTTTCCATTAATTTTATGTCATTTATTTTCATCTATAACATAGTTTCCAGTATGGTAGAGGAGCTAATGTGCCTTTTCAACTTTTACACACTTACTAGTATCTTGTACACACATAGTGAATACTCAATACATGTCTGCCAAATAAAATCAATGATTTGTTAAACTGATCTGCATGTAGTGTTGTTGAATTTTGTTTCTGATTTGCTTTTATTTTTGACACTGGAATCATTAGGTCCAAAAAACAATTTGATTGATTTTCAAAATTTGTTTAAGAGAACACTGCTACATTTTACTTATTAAAGCTACAATATATAAAGATGGCCTCACTTGTAGGCTTGGGTTTGGTTGTAAATCCTTGTTTTAAGATGGCGAGCAGAATTAAAAGCAGCATTCTCTTTTGTGGTGGTTACTGCTGCCCTCCTAAATTACAGAGAAGCTAGGTTAAAGGAGCGTGCTTTTCACACATTCTTCATCAGATGTAGCTGGTAGGATTGCAGGATAAAAACACAACTGACCAAAACTGGAAATATGCCAATCGCAAATTGGGGGTGGAAGGTGAACTGAAAAAATATTTAGATACTAAGCTAGATTTTTTTCTCTTTAACTAATCCTACTTGAAAAGCCAAGTCCATGCATTACATTTTACTATGAATTAGAAAGTGAAAATAGTAAGTAATTTAATAATAATTAAAAAGAAAAAAAAATCCCAGGGCATAACTTTACATGTAAGGGCAGGGTAACAACTGTATATTTAAGAGTGACAAGACAACAAGAAAAAGTAGACACACGTCTTTCAAGTCCTCTAAAAAGTAAAAGCTACCTCAAGAGCAGTGAATGTATATAAAGATCAATTTTAGAGATCAAAGTCCAATAAAATTTTTTCTAAGATATTCACATACTATTAAAATTTCCTAGAAACATAAAAATGCAACATCAACTATGCAGACCAGTAAACTTTGGATGCTTTACCAAAGTCCAAAGGCCTAAGAATTAATTTCAAGTATTTACTGAATGCCAAATAATATTGCCAGATATCATACAAGCACTAAGGATCTGAAAAGTGGTTTGAGTCACATAATTTTTAGAAGTGTATTCATATGCCATTTTTCAAAATTTTCTGGTTGAATGTGGAATAAATCTATTGAATTTTAAATTCTTAAGAAGTCACCATCTTTTTTTAAAGGGCGGGAGTAGGAAGATTGAATCATTATAATTTTTTAAAAAAGAAAGATAAACACACTAAAAGACTTAGGAACCTTGTCAACTACTGTTGAAATAGGTGCTAAGAATCACGGAACTATAATTTCTTTCCTTGTAATTCATTGTAATTCATTGTTGTAAAAACACTTGAGGAACCTTACTTGTAGTCCAAATTTTGATAGTGACAAGTTAGATGCCACTGGGAAGGAATTATGAATTTTTTTTAGTCTTTTCTTTGTCAAAAAGATGCTACCACCTGCCCTATCTACCTCTCAGCACCATACTGAGCATGAAATAACATATGTTTCTCTCACATATGTGTTATTTTCACAAGGCTTTTACAAATATAAGGAACCATAATCTTCATCATTGATTAGAAAATCCGGTTAACTGTAACAGCAAGTGTCAAACTGCTTCAAAGTATGTTTCAGGAAATAAATACAAGGTAACATTGTTAATCCAGAACTTAAAATAGCCCACACAAGCCACTGATGGTTAAGACTGACATACACAATCCCAAACTGGTTATGAAAACCTACTATACTGCAATACATGTTTAACTTAGCCAATAAAAAGTTTTACTTTAAAAGAAAGCATTGACAGTACAACTGATACTCTTGATTAATACAGCATATTCTGAAAACAATGCTACAATTTCAGGACACAGGCACATTGGCTACTCTAAATTATTAAAAATTAATGGTTATTTGCCCAATATCCACAGACATTTCATTTTAAAGCTACAGATCTAAAAGCGGTTAGTAATGTCAACTGGCTTTGTTTCAAAATTTCATTTTGTATTGGTCCATCAGGAAAAGAATCATATTTAGCAGATATAAGAAGAGGCAAAGTAGAAAATGGAAGTAAAGGAGGATACAAGTTTTATAATAATAAAGACAAAATAACATGAACAATGGACAATTTAACTATAATAATGAAATGAACTCTATAATAAGATACACAAACTACACATTATTTTAGCAGCAGAATACTCAAGAAAGTTGAGTAATAGGCAAGAATTAATACTGACATATAAACACAACCATCGAGTTGAGTATTCCCCTCCAGGAAAATGACTAGTTTACATTAACCACATTTCTTGATATTATGCTACAACTACCAAAAAGGTAGCTCAGCAGAGGCAATGTAAATAATCTTATGGATTGAGATGGGCTCAGTTTTTAGAATAGTTATGTGAACGCATCAAATTTAGTTTTTGGTCTTTCAGGTTGTCTAAAAAAGTCAGGAAACAGCCTGACAAATTTGTTTAAAGAAATTAAATAAGCCTACTCCCCAAAACAAATCAACAATGCCTTCCCCAAACCTTAAATTTATTTCCAGATTTTGAAGCATAAAAGGATAATTCATAACACAGCAGGCAAGGAGAGATTATAGAAATGTTGCTACATTATGCACATTTTATAACAATCTCATTAAAAGTGACCATTGTCATCCATTGTTTCAGTTTGTGAGAGGTGTTTTTAAAGATTATTCTACTAGCTTACTGAATTTACTAGGGCAAAAGTATCTACTAAATATATGAGGTAAGGAATTTTGCTTTACTTAGGCATGATGATTTTAAAAGACTCAAACCTTTGCTGAAGACTCCTTGAGTTCGATGAGACTGTCCTGTAGAAAATGAATGGAGATGACAGGTGAGCTGGCATAGTTCTCAGAACCCAGAGGAACTTTGGAAAGTATGGCTGTAACCTGGAAATAAACCAGCTACTTCTTGTGAGGATAAATCTCGTGATGTCATTATTATATGAATATCAACAATAAAAAACAAAAGCAAAACCATGTAATGGAATTGTAATGTTAAAAAAACTAAATTATATGTACTCAATGTAACAAATAAAAATCTTTCTATGCTCAGAATTTAAAAATAAATGTCAATGCCACATTTTTCATTACACTGTACTTAAGCTACAGGTAATGTTAAGAGGCTTAAAAAAATTAAAACATTTTTTTCTCCACAAAAAGTTTAAATTAATGGAGGTCACTGTGGAAGAACACTGTCTTATATTTTCATAGTTTTTCTTTAATAGGGAAGTTTGGATTTTTACTTTACTGTGACTCTAACATATACATTTTTATGTTAGCTAGAAAATTCAGTGGCATTATAATAACAACAAAATGTATTCTATAAAAGAGTAATCACTTTTTTTTGTGGAAAGTGCCTCTGATGGTGAATCTCATACCCCCCTACACACACACACACACACACACACACACACACACACACTGAGCATTTGCTATGTGTTGATCACTAAGCTAAGCACTTGTATCGGCTCATTTAATCCTCACACACAAAATCACTTAAAAGAAAAAGAAATCAATTATGGTATTCCACCACAGTGCTCTTGATGAAGAATTAGTTAACTTACAGTTTTAAAAGTTCAACGTACTGCAAATTCAAAGATTCCATGAAATTAGATGACTTTAGAATTAAAATTAAATATGGAGCAAGGAATGGCTACCCTGAGTCTTCAAGAAGGCTACACCCACGATTTTGTGCTGCAGTTGAATGCCTGGGGTTTCTCTTTGCTGGGTGGTAGGATTGGATGCCACATCTGCTTTTATCGTAACGCAAGGTTCAACTTGTTGGGAACCCAATGGGTATAAACAAACCTCCAAGGGAAGATACAACAGAAGCTGCATGCTCACTGAATATACACAACTACAGGAGAACTGATCACCAAGGAGACTTTAAAATGGAACTCCTTTCAAGACTCCTTCTTAGAAGGCACACATCGGTATGATGCTCATCAAGAAGCTTGATGAATTCAGAGGTATCTTGTTTATCCTGTATCATCCAGGAAGTCTTCAGTGCTATATATTCTTCATTATTTATGCTGAAAAATAAGCTTCATTCTGCTGAAAAGATTCATTTGCTTGTAGCCACCATTGCACTCCAAAAAGACTGCTTAAAGCAGTGAGGCACTTCTGGGTAAAATTTCCTTGTACTTTCAAACACTACAAAATTAGTGCTAGGTCCTTGAAGTTTTAACATTTTTATTACAAAAATACTCAACAGGAAAAAAAAATATCAGTCCACCAATATGTAAAAAATTCATTTTCTAATGTAACATAAAACCTCCAGTGGCTCCAGTGAATACTTGGCACAAGACTTGAAGGAAGTCAGGACACGTATTCCAAACAGGTGAGCCTAACATGGACGCTGCCTTCGTCAGGCTATACTAACCTTTACTGTTGAGGAATGTGATGGAGAAGGGTGGGTATCAATTTTGCGGCGTTTTTGTTCTGTTGGGACAAAAAGAAATAGTCACAATATTGTATAGTTCCACTTTTTCCAAACACTTCAAAAAAAAATCACCAACTTTTAAAGTCATCAAGTGTTAGTTGCCCTCAGTGAAGTCCCTAGGTAATTTGCCAAAACAAGGAGACAAAAATCAACTATACGACAACCAAAGGTAAACAAATATAAGTAAAGGTAAATTTACCCCTTTCAGGCTCAGCAATATCTGATCGGGGAACAGGTGACTTCAAGGACCCAGAAACTGGTGTTTTTTCTCCTCCTTTAACATTTTCCTTTGATTTCATTTCCTTTGCTATATCTCTTTCTCTGGATGGCTCCTTCTCTCTTTCCTTTTCTTGAGTCGATTTTGATTCTACATTAGGGACAGTGGTCTTAAATTTCTCATCTTTAGCTTTTTCTTCCTTCTTCAATTTTTCTTTCTCTTTGTCAGACTTAGGTGTTCTTTCCTTCGTCTCTCTTGCTTTTTCATCTTTATTTGGCCGCTCTTCTTTTGGTTTTTCTTTACCATCTTTACCAAGTACCCTGGCCTCTGGAGTAGTAGCTGGAGTCTTTTCTTTTTTATCTTTTTCTTTCTCCTTCCCTTTTTCCTTGTCATTTTCTTTAACAGTTTTGCTATTTAAAAATAAAAATATAAGATTTTTAGACAGTCATAAAATATATTTCATGTTTTAAATTATTAAGGGTTTCTTATTGACTTCAAAAATTACAGAACTAAGAATGCCCTTTGAAAACTAAAGGGCAACTTTTAGACAAGTAAAAAGGAAGTACTTGTCAAGTAAATAATAACCAAATTAATGAATAGCAGATTAAAAAGAATGATCAAAGTGATGCCAGCCCCTTCTTTTGTATACATTCATAACCTATGAGGACTACAAGGTAACAACCAAAAATTATCCCACAAACCAACCAAGGGCGCTACTATCAGGAACTGAATGACTTGGCTGGCAGGATCACTGATCTAAATCAGTATAGGCTTTTCTTATGTTGATTATCTTTATCCAGATTGTCCACAGCAAACACTCAATCTTGAAATGTTTTTTTTTTCAATTTCGCCACCTACCTTTCCCTAAGTATCCCAGCAAGGGAAACAAAGTCAGTCTCAACATTATACAAAACATAATGAGGATGGTAAGAACATCATCAAAAGGTCAAAGTCCAACATAAATGACTTCCATAGTATTCAACTACTACCCTCTTTTCCATTCATGTCTAAAGAGATTAGTCATATAAGAATTCAGAATTTTGACATATAGCAAGCACAGTGTTCCTACCTGTTAGAGCCACTATTTCCATTGCTTGAATTCCCTTTCGGTGTGGCACTAGAAGCTTTATTAACACCTTTCACACCACACTGAGATCTCTCCCTTGATTTATCTGAAATAAAGGTAAAGTTTTATTTGGCAAGCCCCTAAATGTAAGTAAACTACAATTTCACAGCAAAAGGATTAGAGATTAATTAGAAAGAAACAAAGAATTGATTACTTCTTCACAGTTATAAACTCATACCTAGTGAATAAAAAAGTAATACTAAGCCAGCATTTTACTTGTCATGTGATACAAAACATTTTAGTGTTGTTGAAACAAAATGTATCACTTATAAATTTCTACAAATAAGCATACCAGTCTCCTCAGTACTGCTTTCATCCGATTTAGATGCACTTCCTATCGACGATGAAGAAGGCCCACCACCAGGCCCATTTTGTACACTGGCAACTGCATTCCTCGGAGGGGGGTCTTTGTGATGAAACTCATTTTCAGGTATCATGTATGACTTTCTACTTTTCAACTGCCCAGAGTAGCTGAAAGTCGCACAAAGTTTTTAAATATACAAATACAAATCAAATAGCACAAACATGGGATTTAAAAGAATAAAATTAGCAAGTTATTCACTCCACTACTTGGTTCCAAGGAATAAAAAATATTTTCAGTAAGTTCTTGTCTTTATAGAGCCCTACTTGCTTTCTTAAAAGTAAAAATTTCGCTACAGCCATGCCACCCTGAACGTGCTAGATCTCGTCTGATCTCGGAAGCTAAGCAGGGTCGGGCCTGGTTAGTACTTGGATGGGAGACCATCTAGGAATACCAGGTGTTGTAGGCGCTTAAAAAAATAATAAACAAACAAACAAACAAAAATTTCAATGTAAACTAATCCTTAAACTAATATGACTTTTTCACTACTGAAGATCTGATAACCCAACGATGATAAAATTACATTTTTTCCAAACCAAGACATATTATATATGACTTATGAAACTGTCATCCAGTATAGACTGGAAGCTGTTAATCAGAAGTGACAACTCTCACCAGCCTTTGGGAACATGATCGCATAATCTCCCATAATCTCCTGAAGTAAGGCAGAAGATAAACTTCAACACTGTAAAACATTTTAAAGTCTTCAGAATCCTTCTGTCATCTAGTCTCATAAATCACATTAAAGTATAATTGTGTTACCCCATAGCCAATGCATAGAGATCAGGCCTCTTCTCTTTTTCTTCTTGGCAGATTTTATGCACTCTTCTTTCCAAAGCCTGACCCAGATTCAAAACTTTTGGGTACCAAGGAAGTATTTTTGTTAACACAATCAAGATATTCCTGATGTGAGTATATTCGCCTGTTTCAAGGCAATGCACTGATGCCTACAACAAACATTTTAAGATCCATTATTATAAAAGTCTAAGTATGAAAAGAAAAAAAAAACATCTTTGAGAAATACATTTTTTTACCTTGGTTAGTTTGTAATGCCATTTATGTACAACATGTCGAAAATTTTCATAGTCTAATTGGTCAGCTTTATTTCCACCATCGAATCCAGTTGCTCTTAATATGGTAAGGAATCCTGGATAATTTCCACATTCCTAAGGGAGAAAAAAAGGTTGTTACTTTTTAAAGAAAAATTCTGTCCCCCAAAACAGCAGAGGCTGAAATTGAAGTAGACTAGATTAATGATTCCATGTAAAAATATGATGTACATTTGAATGACAGGTACTTTTCACAGAAAAGTTCAACTTATTCAATGATACTAATTTGGAACATTGTCAGTGTGAGATAGCACTTTTTAAAAATGGATGAATTATGCTTAAATTTTTAACATCATTTTACAACTAAATCTTAAACTCAGCTTCCCTTTTAAAATTAGAGATTTTAACCTAGAGATTACTGTAAGTGGTCATTATGCATGGTAAAATATAAGCCTACTTATTAGTCATACCTTTTCATATGTGGCTCTATCACTGTGCCACCTGGTTACAGTCTCTAACATGCAGCAAAGAAATCTCCCATATCGACTAGCTTCATTTTCAGTACAGCTTGCAACTGTGTAAATTATGTCGGAGAAAACCTACAGGAAAAAAATGTTTGGAAAATAAAAACAAATCAAAATTAGTTCAAAATGTTAAAAAAAGATTGTGTTATAGCAAATCATAATAAATTAAACAGGTAAGTTTAGTCAAAATGTATCTTCTCCTTTTATAGTCACAATTCCACAGACCTTTAAAGATTTTAGCGTTTGTGAAAAAATAGCACATTCATAAAGCAATAACAAAAACTTTTATAAAGAAAGCTGATTTACAATGACAAAAAAAACTATCATTATTATTACATTATAACTTCTTTAACAAACACTTAGCCATAGATATTACTGGGGTTAGGGGGACAGTAAGCAGAGGCGAGGCTGACAGACACTAGAAATTAGGCAGCTGGCATGCTGTAACATATATTGCATTTTTAAACCACAAAATGCAGTAATTTATTAAGAAAAAAGCCAGAGGCAAAAATCTGTGAAGGTAACCATATTGTAAAGCAACCCTGCTTTTATGAATTTGTGAAGGTGTAAGCTTTTTTTTGTTTATGAGGGGGTGAAGATTAAAAATGGAGAAGAGAGTTCTACCTATCATGACAAACATAAACCCAAATGTTGAGTTAATAAATTAACAAGGGGTGCTTATTATGTATCAGGAACTATTCAAAGTGCTTTTGTGTGTAGTGACTCACTTAATGCTCACAACAATCTTCTGAAGCAGGTACTAGCATCCCATTTTATAGATAAGAAAACTGAGGCACAGAGAGGTTAAAAAAACTTGCCAAAGATCATGTAGCTAGAAAGTAGCAGAGCTAGGATTCAAGTTCAGGCACTTGGCTCTTGAGTTCATGCTTTTAACGACACACACAATAATACCTCTATAGATTATAATGTTTAGCTATCTTTGTGTGAGATTTTTTTTTAAAGGTTGCAATAAAAAGAACTTACTCGATCATAGCAAAGAAGTGTGGAAAAATTTGGAGTTTTCTGTTGATGTACCAATTCAACAAAACGAGCACAGTAAACAGCATCAATTGCTGAAAAAATACATCGAGGAAATATACACAGCTGTAGAAATTTTGTGATGGTCTCATTTTTGGTAGATTCTAAAAATAAGGGAAGAATATATTAAGTGGTAAACTTCTTCCTCAAGTGCCTCAAGGCTACTAAACATGACAACATATTAACTTTAGTGTAGAGAATGCTATAAAACCACAAACTATTTATAGTTTGTAACCAAAAGGTCATGCCTGGGATAAGACTTTCATTTCCACTCTGTGGATACTTTTGTATTTATAATTTCTCCAGAAATATGAACATGTGAAGTCGACTCTGCCTTAATGAATAACCAAAGAATGGGAGAGTGAACAGAGTTGAAATACAAACATAATACACTTCAACACCTCCAAGGCTAAAAAGATTTGCTTTTGTAATTTAGCAGTCACAGGAATGTAACAATTCCAACTTACTTGCTAAAAGCCAGTTGTCCTTTTCCAGCTTCAGTCTCTGTAGAACTCGCTGTACATGTTCCATCTGTTTCTTTTCTTCTTCAAGAAGCTTGTCCTGAAGAGCAGTACAACGCTCCTTCTCTTTTTTCTTTTTATTTGGAGGCTACAAAGTATAAGTTAGATACTTTTCTAACTACAGGCACATTACCTCCCTTTATTTTAATTAAAAATCTCAAAAAGGGATAAATACTGATATTTTATGTTCATTGCTTCAACAGGGATGTTTAGGAGTCTACTGAGATGTGCTCTCACCTTCATTTAACAATTTCAAGACAAAGTCATCCAATCTTCATACAGGTTACCCTTGCAACACTGGTACTCCAAGTCTGAGGCATGGAGTCATCTTTGACTCTTCCTTCTCCTTCATTCCAATATCTCAATTGTTTATAAGTCTTGTGTATTCTCACTACTCCCACCATAGTCTATGCTCTCAGTACTTCACAATGAATTACCCAAAAAGCCGCCTAGCTGATCTCCAGCCTAATGCCAGTCCCTTCCCCTATAAAATGGATCCCTCATACCACTGCCACAAATAATCTTTCTAAAAAATTATCTTTATCATTATCAAGCCCTGGCTCAGAAATCCAAAACTGCTCTCAATTTTATCAAGTCCTCTTTTCTAACATTCATTGCCCTATATACTCTGGCCACATCCCAACCATTCCAAATTTATCACTAAGCCCATTTGCTATATTAAAAGTTATCTCCTTAAACCTTGGACAATTTCACACCTTTGCTGAAACTCTAGAGTAAAAATCAATTTGCCTCCATATTTTCAAACTTAATCTATCTTTAAGACCTACACAGCTCAAGACTCACCTCTTCAATAAAGCCTTCTTCTAAAGAACTCTCTTTTGGGAACGCCTATTGCTCTTGCAGTTGGAGTCACAGATCATTTTAAGTTGCTAACACAGCCCTCAGTAGAAAAGCAAACTCAAATACCTTTGGATTGATCAAAACCTCCACGACTTGGCAAGTGCCTGCCCCTACCCATTGAGAGATCACCATTAAATCCACTTAGGAAAATACTATATAGCAATAAGACTGTAGCTTTAAGAAAGTATGGGTAATGTTGAATTAATGCTATGAAGTTATTGCACTTGAGCTACTAGAACAAAAACCTACCATTTCCTGATTGTCATCAATTGCTTTCATCTGGACTTTAAGTTTATTGACTTCCCGTTCATAGCTGGTGTGTGGAACTGCAAGGTCATACATTGTCAATGACCAGAATGTGGCATAGAATTGAGGGCTGATATCATCCCAGACCTTGGAAACATGTAAAGAAACCACTGCTTCATGGACAGGAGCCATCACGATTTCACATGATGTAATGTACTTGTGAACTTTATGTTGTTGTTTACTTCCTTTTTCTGATTTTTTAAGTTCGTCATACTTGGACTGGAAATAAAAAGTAAACACACACACAATTTATAGCACTGACTTTCACAGTGTAAAAACTTATGTTCCTTTTTCAAGAATCAGAAGATGACCAATCAAAACTGTTGTAGGAATTCTAATTTCTTATTAACATTCATTTTAAGGCAAATCATCCCTGGAAGCTATTCTACTCCTTAGTCCTGTGTGCTCACTAGGAGCTTTCAAAAAGATTCTTATTGAATCTGACCTGTTGAGTAAGTGAATAGGGTACGTGTGTCCCCGGTCTGTTCCCCCCACCCTATTCTCTCTTACTGCTGCATCAAAGATTGGGCATGCAGGGTTTCCACTCCTGCTTTTGAAATATTCATGGGAACCAAGTAGAGGGTCTTAACACTAGTAAAGAGGCAGAATGTAACTAGTGACAACCAGCCAGGACGGAATGTTTTATCACTACATGTAGTCCCCACTGGCTGTTACGATTTGTCATTTAAGAAGCTGCATCAATGCTAAGAAAGGTTATGAGAAAGTACCATAAGACTACTAAGTAGGCTGACCAACTGTCCAGGTTTGCCAGTGATTGAGGGATTTCCTGGCACGCAAGACTTTAGTGCTAACACTGGGAAAGTCCTAGGCAAATCAGGACCAACTGGTCACCCTAATGCTAAGCTAAATGAGATTTTCTATTAATGGCTATGGTATATTGGGGTATAATGTGTATGGGAACTAACAATGCAACTTTTTTGGCCCAATTGGTTTATCCTAATCTGCGGGGTGGAGGGGGAGGGGGGGAGTCAGAGGAAGGCCATACTCTTAATTGTATGAGAAAAAAAATCTGTTAGTACAATGGGAAGAACTACATATTAGTTCACAGAGTATATGCCAAATGTCATAAAGAAAATAATAACCAAGTGATGCTATTGCTATTGTCTCATGACCTTCAGTCTCTAGGATGAAAGAGCTCTCATCCAGAAAATTTTGTTTGGGTTAGGCTTCATCCCTGAAGATGAACCTAAGAGGAGATCTAAAACGAACTTTTTTCTTTGTTAGAAAAACACTTAAATCATTCAGTTTGTGCTAACTATGGAACCCAGAACTACAAGGTCAGAGGTGAAAGGTTCTGCTTTTGGTTTTACATCATGATAGGAAGGAGTCTTGACTCCTTATAGTCCAGCTGCCTTCCCTCCTGAGTGCCACTATACTCCAGGCTCACTGGACTTGAAGGCATACCAAGTACTCTTTGCATCTCAAGAGGCTCTGAGAATTGTACCATTAATCTAGAAGTGGGAATATTTGTCTCCCATTATCTGCACTTTAGAGAGCACACTGATAACTACTGAGACCACATAGGTGACAAAGATAAAAAGAACATTACTTATGAGAGAGAAGTCCCAATTATATCAGAGACCTGAGAGACAGGCAGTTGGGATAAGAAACGGTTTTAATCCATTTCCCATTTAGAGAAAAAAGTGTGGCTCGCTGCCAGCGTTAATTTAATTTTACATAAACATACTCTTTGAGACTGAAGTGAATGACTGGTTTTCAATGTGAAAATAAAATATAAAAACTGTTCTTGGAGTTATTTCTAAACAGAACTTGCCTTTAATCCTAATGTAACAGAAATGTATACATAAATCAGATTCATCAAATGATTCTCTGGCTAACAACTGTTCAAGAATGATGTTAATATCATGCGGAAAAATGCCATGTTTTCTAGGATTTGACATTTTCAGCAATTGAGAATTACTATATTTTGTAATCAGAAATACCACTACTAAAAACAGAATGCTATAAATAGAATGATCTCATTTGTTTTCGAAGACTATCAATAATACTAGAGCGATACGAAAATAATAAAAGCAAGATATTTCGTGGCAAACTTTGGGAGTAAGGTTAGGACTGTAATCCGCGAGTTACCTCGGGGTAAACACTGCAGCCGCAAGTGCTGCCAGCGAGTATTCTCAGGGAAAATGGGAAATGGGTTAAATTTTTGAAGTGGATTCTACTGATGGTAACTAATATGAATCTATATGAGCAGAATGACATCTGCTAAGGTTCTAAGGAAAAAACATAGGATAAAATAGTTCCAAAACTACATGTATTAGATAGCTTAGCTACCTGATTTGGGTGAGATCTAAATTATTAACTGGGGGAAAGCTTTTCTTTCATATCTATGTTGCCAAGGTAGGTCTCAGCAATCAAAACTGAAAACCAAGTTATAGGTATGAAAGGGTTATATGATAGCCCCTGTCTCTCCAATCCTCTGATTCTGAATCTGTGAATTCTATTGCTAGGTATCCCACTATTTCCTATCTAGTTAAAAAAAATAGGCTTGATCAGAAAAGACACCTACATTTCATATTTACCTAGATGAATATTTTCTTGTCTAAAGTCAGTTTAACTCCCTCGTCAAGCTCACATCTTCAGTCAAATGGAGAGGCATAATAGGTCTACATCTCAAGTCACCTTGGGAACTAGATCTAGGGATAGAACTGATATCAACAGTTATTGCTGTACTTCTCATTACTGTTCAAAAAGCTCTTGTTGGCCCAACAGTCTGAGCAGTGTTTGGTTGGCTGAATTATTCCTATGAGAGCCTGCTGGTAGTCAATTTATGGAAGGGACCTCCAATACTCATACTCTCTCATCAAAGGCTCTTCAAGAGAGGTTTTCACCCAAGAAGCATAACCAAGAATCCCCGGGGAAGGTTGGATACCATCCAGTACAACCAAAGTTGCCAAGGAACTCCCTTTCCAGAGGGTGGCATGTGGCCTATCCCTGACTTGACTGTACAGCCACCTCTGTATAGTTTTCTGTTTTCCTCTTCAACCCAGAGAGGGAAATGACATTTCTTTGTTTAGATTTTTGTATCTCTTAAATGACAAAGACATAATATTTTATACAGGCTACAGAAAAGGTAGCTATTGGTATGAATGACCTGCTCCATTTTCTGACCTGGAAAAGTTCAGCCAACCTCAGGCAACCAGGTGTTCCTGTTTGCTAGGGTTCAATATCGCTGATTACTGTGTTCTCTTCTCAGTATAGCACAGGGCAGGTCAGAATTCCTGAGATGAAGAAATTCTCCCACCTCAGTCCTTCAAGAAATCAGGTCCCCTGTTGTATAGCTGAGACTGATCTACTGTGGGGTGGGGCGACAACACAAGACATAACTATGCAGAGAGCATACAATTTTCTGGATTGAGAGATTCTAAAGGAGAAGAAAAGGCCTAATCTTACTTCCCTTATCCCTTTACCCTCCAGAGAGTATAGCACAAAATAGCATCATAATGCTAATACCATGATAATTACATCAATTAACATTTAGTTAATTGTTACAAGGAAGTGTGAGACCATAGCAGTTGATATGTAAACACTAAAAGCTGATGGTCCCTTAAATGATCGATCAGCACTTTTTCCATGCCTCTACTACAGAGCCCTGTATCCCAGTTGGGAACAAAAATGGGATCCTAATTTAAGATAAGGACCAAGATCTTCCCCAAAATCTGTAGTGAAAGCCTTGTACAGTAGACTTAAAAACAACAACAAATAAACAGAAGGGCCAGAATCCAAGTCTACACTAAAATGAAGAATATGCTGGAACTCCAGTCAAAGTGGAGGACTGACCATGGCCCTGAGGGAAAAAGAAATGTGAATTCCCATTAGGTCACTGCTTTGCAGGGAAAAGTCTAGGTGGCAGAACAGAGGACAGAGGGCTGTTTCCTCTTCCTTCACACCCTTACTTGAATTTGAATACAGTCACCACTGGAATAGCCTGCTTGAGAAGGCTCTAGATTGCTTTTGTTGTTGCTGTTTTCTGTTTTTAGTTGTTTCATTTAGGTGGAGAGAAATAAAACAAGAACCCTAAATACACCTTTCCTAGAAGTTGCACAACAGAGACGATAGAGTTTTTAGAAGATTTGGGACTGGGTAAGTCTTTCTGTCTGTATTTCCTTCAAGGCAGTATGATAACAGCAAGTCAACTATCTGACAGGAATATTGTCATTGAGGAAACAGGACCTTATTCAACAGGAGTGTTGCTCAGAATAACATACCACATTTACCTGTTTCAGAATCATCTAGTGCTTGTTAAAAAGCAAACGAAACAAATTCCCAGGTACCATTCGAGTTACTAAATTAAAATTTAGGGACATGGGATCAAGTTTTTAAGATGCTTCCCTGGTGATTCTCATCTACACTAACGTTTGAGAACTACAGTTCTAGAAAGCCCATAAGACATCAACCTGAACTGGTGGCTAGTAACAGTAAAATTATAGAACTAGTTACGACTTACTTTTAAAGAGGGCATTTTCATTATACACTGCTCAGAGCTGAGTATTAACAAAAGAGTTAACTCTCCAAGAGACCTATCCATATCTATGTCAAAGTAAAATGCATTTACAAATAAAACAGCTAAAGTAGTTTGGAATCATTCTTGAATGGCAGCAAAGATATTTATACTTACTGAAATATGATGTGCATACATTGGCCTAGACAGGAAAAATGCTGCATCATGGGGTGTATGAAATTCGTTACAGAGTACATCAATTGAAGGCACTCGCTTTATATAATCTTCTGTGCTTAGATTAGATGCTAAAAACCCACCAAACTGTACCAGGGTGTCATGACACTAAATTTAAAAAATAAGACAAAAAATGCTGATGTGCTATCATTTTACAAAAACATACATTTTCCAAAATAATTAAGATGCCATTTTAACAATATTCTGATTAACAAGAATTCAAATTTTGCAAATTGAAAGAACTTTAGAGACAATCTACAAACATAATCATATTACAAAAAAGATGCCGAGGTCCTGAAAAGTTGACTAATCTAAGGCTTTAATACCAACCAGGCCTCAAGTTCCAAGCTATTGTTTATCACCTTTAATAGAATGTTACCTAAGTCACGTACAACAATTTTATGTATATAAAAATCAAATTCCTTGCCCTTAAAAGATGAAAACTTTATAAAATATGTTATCATTTTTCCTTGTAACACAGTGATAAACACATTTTGTAGGCCGCCCACAGGTTTTGGTGCTTAATATTTATAAATATATTTTACAAATAAAGATCAATCTACTTTGTTGTGATTGAAATTCCAGATTTACAGAGATCAGGAAAGACAGAACAAACAACTTGAAGCTATCTACTCAACTAAAAACCTTATACATATTATTACATCTCCTATAGCCATCACTTAAATATCATAATTTTACACAGAAATAGCCCACATTTTCAGAATATCTATTTTACATTAGAGCTGTTTCACACTCACATGATGTGCAAAATGACATTTTTCGAGTTATATAATATTCTATGTTTGCCATTATCAGGATTTAAAAAATCCATATAAACGCGAAAGCCACTTTAACTTGCCTGATCATAGAGCTTTCCCACAAGTTTCAAATGTTTCTCTCCACCTTCCTGAAAAATTACTCCATTCCTCTGCTGAGCCATAAGCAAACAGAGAGGAAGAGCAAGATCATGGTCTAATAGTGCATCCTTTAATCTCTGTGAAGAT
Organism: Pteropus alecto; assembly: GCF_000325575.1. Taxonomy (NCBI): domain Eukaryota; kingdom Metazoa; phylum Chordata; class Mammalia; order Chiroptera; family Pteropodidae; genus Pteropus; species Pteropus alecto. The sequence continues at coordinate 61,377 of NW_006439189.1, forward strand.
TTTTTAGTGTTTCTGATCTGGCCGAAATAACCACCCTGCACAAGAGAAGATATTAATTTACCAGTGCACAATACATAACACATGCCATCTGATTTGAAGAAGACAGAGAAAGTTCACTTACAATCCTGAAGATAGAATTACATTAGTGACGCTAATACTGGTTATAGTCAATGGTTTAAAGATAATTGTCAATTGTCTTGAAACTTCTGCATATTTCACATTTTCTACCTTGCAGTCTCTTATAAACAATTATTCTTTATTCAGTGTGGAGCAGATTCAACAACAGAATAACTATGTTCAGATTTATGTCAGTCAGGATATCAAGGACCACAGAAGGTTTGATATTTGTTTCCCTTATAGATGTATTAATAATATTCTTTTATACTTTGTTTCAGCTTTTTTAAAGGGTTAAAATAACTAACATTTCAATTTTTAAAAGGGAGCTGGGGGTGGTAGTGAGAGGAGGGTGTGCATGGTTTTGATGTTTGGCTTTATGTAGTTATATATTGTTTGAATTCTTTATACTGTGAGCATGCATACACTTTGAATTTAAAAAGTGAATAAAAAAATAGCAATTCTCACCTCAGCTTTTAGTTGCTCTCCACCAGTCATGGCCTCTAGTTGCTCCATTGTCATTTCTTCTGTAATTTCTATTCCTGCCATTTTTTGTACCACTTCTTTCAATATCAGCAAGTCAAAACTATTTAGAAAAAATAAGAAACAGCCTACAGTTGAAACTTCAACATAACAGTGACAATATATTATAATTAATAAAATCCCTAAATTATCTGTATATAAAAATGAGAGGAAGGGGGCTGAAGCTGTTTTTAAAGAAAAACTGCATTCCTAGAACTATACTGAAAAATATTTGGGCCATGCAATATGTTTATGTTTATTTTAACTTTTTACTTGGAAATAATTTCAAATACACAGATAGCATAAAATAGTACAAATAAAAATAGTACAAAGCACACCAATGTATATCCTTTACCCCAACTTCACCTAACATTTTACTCCTATTTCTCATTTTATCATTTGTTTTCTCTCCTTCGCCTCTCACTCTCTCTACACACACACACACACACACACACACACACTTTTGAACTATTTGAGAGTAACTTATTTAGTAAGCAACATCATCTTAGGGGTACATTTTAGCCCTAGAATTCCTAAGAACATATCTCCTAAGAGTGCATTTCCTAAGAAAACCACTATTCTCTTACATCAACCACAGCATAGATCAATTTAGTAAATCTAACACTGATACAATACTTTTATCTAATCTACAGTTCATATTTCATTTTTATCAGCTGACCCAATAATGTCTTCCAGTACAGGATGGCCAATATATATTTTAATGGTAATAGAGTCAATTCTCTAAACAATCATGCACACTTGGGAGGGAGGGAGAAAAAAAAGGAAGGGAATGGAAGTTCCAAGTTATGGTGTTTGAGCCTAAGATGACAGTTTAGTGGCCAGCCTTAAGCAATTTATTACTGTGCCAACAGTTATACATTTTAATTCTCAAAGTTTAGGACTGTCAATGGAAATAACACTTATGACTTCCAAAATCTTCTTTAGTTAAGTAATGAAGATAAAGTGAAAGCATTCTTTCCTCCAAACAAATATAGATGTTTTCCCAATGGTAAAGCTAGACATACCCAAGACATGAGTTAATAGACAAAGGAACAGTTTTCTAAGATTCTTAATGTTTATTCTCTCAACTGGCCTTGTCTTCCCTAAACGGTTTTTGAAGAAAAAAAAAAAACCCTCACAGAAATTAGTACACAATAAGTACCAATGAAATATTTTAATTTTTCTTTAAACTATCTTTTAATTAGATGGTCACAAAAACTATTCACGGTACAGAAAACTGGCATAGATTTAAAAAGAACATGCTCTCCTGGCCTATAGCCACAGAAGAGTAAAATGTATAGGAATGACTGATAGATGAGCATAGAGTAAGTGATATGTGGATAAAATCCTGAGTCTAAATATTATTTTTTAAAGTTTTCTCTAAATCAAAATAAAAATGTCAAGAATTACTGATATTGGTCCAGAATAATAAAAGTATTTATAAAGAAAAGGTGACACTGGCCAAAACATATGTAAGCTTTATGTCTGAAGCTCAAATTCCAAAAAGAATTCCTAAAAATAAACATGTTCCTACCAAATGTTTAATGCAAAGGCCAATTACTGTCCAGTAGCATAGTCAATACTGAAATATCTTTTGTCATAAGAGGATTTACAATATACCATATTAACCATTTATTCAAAAGCTTAACAGGTAGTCAAAATGAGTTAGTCTTTTTAGAGTTACATATATAGCCAAACATTAATTTCATTCTGCAAAAGAAGTGTTTGTGTATTAAATTATAATTTCTTTTAATTAAAGAATTCCACATAAATAAGTGAAGAACTATTCTACTTAAGCCTACAATCAACAAATAGTTTTTCAGGATAATAGCAATTTAATATCCCATTATCACCAGAAGTACTTTATTCAATATCATTTACATATAATTTGCTATAAATACCTTTTGCCTGCCTTTAGCTGATTAGCCACATATTGAAGAAGACCAGCAAGATCAATTGGATATTTACGAAAAACTGCACCACAGAAACTAGCCAGACCTATATGAAATTTAAAAATAAAATGACTTTTTAAAAACAATTCATAAAACAAAAAATACAATATTAAGTGTCATTTCTTCCACTAAATTTCTAAAACAAAATGAGGTAGGAATCATTATATTGCTGATGCTACTTAATGGAACTTTATAACTGATAATATTTATTGGGCATATATATGCCAAACACTATACTAAGTACTTTATGTAACTACCTCATTTAATGTTTACAATAATCATCTCAGGTTCATATAAATCTATTAATGATGAAAATTTAGAACATGTAACTTGCTCAAGGTCACATAGTTGATATGAGGTAGAGCAGTGATTCAAATCTATATGGCCTGATTCCAGAGCCTATGACATTAATTAGGCCACAACAAAATCTTGGGGATCACTCAGTAAATAAATGACCAACGAAACACCTGCCCCTCAAATGTCTGTGTCAAGAAAAAAATCTCTTTTTATCTAGAAACATGCTACTAGTTGTAGAAGGGCAAGGAAACAGGTAAAGCATTGCTAGACCAAGAAGCAAACAAAAGACCATCTTAACCAATAGTCCTTATCACATCATGAGTAGATAGAAAATCCAGCCAACTCAAGAGGAGGAGATCCTAGTAAAGTCAAATTATCTGTAGTCTTTTTGACAATTATTTGCTGAGCACCTAAAGGATAATGGACAAAACACAGGTCCTGCCCTCAAGGACCTTATGGTTTAGTGAGGGATACAGAAAAGTAAACTGAAATAACTATGATGAATAAAAAGTTCCATAGGAGTACAAAGAGGGGCACCTAACTGACTTTTGGGTGGGAATGTTAATAGGGAAAGCTTTCTGAAGAATGTTACCTCTAAGCTGAAATCTTAAGATATGATGGAGGAGAGGAGTTGGTATGGAAGGGTATTCCAAGTAGAGGGAATAATGTGCAAATGGGCCATGGAAAGTGTAAGAAATTCAGTATTAATGGAACCTAGAATATGGAGGAGGGGCAAAAGATGAGGCTAGTACAGTGAGTAAGAACCTGATTCCCAAAGAACTTACGTGTATGACATTACAGATTTCAGACTTTAAAGGGCAATGGAGAGTTATTGCAAAGTTCAGCTATCACACACAATAGGTTGAAAGGAAAAGGAACTGGCTACTAGAAATCAAAGGTACAAGAATTTTTTTTTAAAGGCTGGGTTTTTTTGTTTGTTTTTTATTAAACAACCAATGTTTATTCTTTTAAGAACACTGGAACCTCAGGATGGAAATGAAAGAAGGGAGAATAGTTCCCTTAAAATTAATTCTTCTAAAATAATAGAAAGAATTTTTATCTCCCCAGTAATACTTGCCCAAATTCTATCATAGCCGATACTGGCCTCTTGAGTTGGAAAATGAATAAGTACTATATGAACCTCCTTACACAGCCAAGAACTTAAACAAACACTCTGCAGAAAAAGCTGAGAGACTAGAGATTTTCAAGAGCTCTTGCCAACAGACTCTTAGCGCAGATAACAGAATACACAGCATGGTTGTTACAACAGATGGAAATTTCATCCTTGGAAAAATACTTACTTTGAAGCCAGCTTGAGATGGTTGTGTCATCATGTTTCATTCTCTCCTTTTCTGGATTAGCTAAAGCTTCAATGATACAATCTTTCATACATTTAGAAAAAATTTTAAGTCACTATATTTCTAACAAAGACCCTTAAAACAACAACAAAAAAAGCTACATCTTGGAAAAAAAATTAAATTGTTAGCTTCAAGTTATTACAAAGTATTGAAAAATACACTCACTATGATACCAACTTTCCTTCTTTAGCTTCTTTTCCATCTTTCAGCAAGCAAAACAGATTCTACCTATATCAAAATGTTTGATAAATGTAACATTGTCTCTCCCTGTATACAACACAAATACGCACACAAATTCCTGACTGGCCAACCTTCAGATCAGCCAACTGAATCACCCTCAGATGGTTACAAAAGGAACTTAGAATGAAAGTAAAACATTCACCATTAGTATCTATGAAATGTGAAATGTACGTACTACTTCACTTGAAAGGATACAGGCCAAGACATCATAATTCAATGAAGTGAGGTATTTCAGTGAATCTACTACAGGTGTTATTAAGTTATCATACTTCTGTATTTGTGACAAGATCTGGAAGACAGCAACAAAGAAGAGACAGTATTAACTAATCAAAAGAGAACTACTGTGCTAACTAAATAATGGCTATACTTTTCATTTTTCAAAAGTAGTTTCCTTTCATTTTATATTTGCATAAAACCTACTAGCCTATTAGTTCCTTAGAAAATATTTTCCTAGGCTACATTTTCCAATTAGAAATTGTCATTCCGGGGTATCTAAAGCTGAATTTTGGAATTATAAAAGCTAATCTCATGTCAAGTGTGTTTTAGAAATCTCTTTCTAAATAATGGAAGTATTACATCTAAATCACAATGAAATGTTATTCAAATGTTTCTAACAACTAAAATCAAATAATGAATCTATTAATGTTTCTAAGTCAAAATGTGGTAAACAAGATAATGTTAGATTGTTTATAACAGCAGCATTGTTAAATATTACTAGAAAGTAAATCAATGTATTAAATATTATATGCTAAGTTTTGTCATTAGAATAGCCATACAATATTTCATTTGCTAAAGGTTTTTTTCCATAAAACTACCATTTTTAAAACTACATCATTTCATTTCCACTTGTGCTGACTTAAAAAGAACAAAAAGAAAAATCCCTTAAAATAATATTAACCTCAAAACATACATAATCAAACAAAATGGTTGGATTGCTGTGGCTCAACTTCCCAATTTGTCTTCCAGAAGGCTTTACATTTTCCTTGGTTAGACGCCTACAGGGGGAGAAGAAAAGGTGACAGGGATCATCTTAAGTAATTTCCTTCATAATAGCTTTGTTACATCATGAAAACAACAATTCCTACCCAAATATTCAAAATGGATCCATGTAAATGACCACATTCATCACAGATTTTAATGTAGGACTTGGGATATTTTGACTAGGCATTCTCCCAGAGGGTATTAAGATTTTGGATTAATACTTAATATTTATAATATATACATTTCCATTTTAGAGTAAAGTCTAATAAAGCATTAAAACTCTTAATGTACTCTACAAGTAGATAAAACTCTTCTTATAGAGAATCATAGTTATTCTAGATTTAGAAGGGCTCATTTATTAATTTAGGAATTAAGATATCCAACCAATTTAGTTTAATGCAATGAAATAAATGCCTCATGCCATCTGTCTCAGTGACCCTAACAGAATAATAGCTAATGCTATACTCCTTGATACGGGAAGTTCTCTGGTTTTCATATTTAAAGTAAACAATTTTTGAAAAATCAATCCTACTCCTTTCTTTCCTCTTTATCTTCCTCTGCTCAGTATTCTTTTACTAACAATCTGGAAATTTTTATCTATGAATGCCTACAATTTAAAACAATAGTAAAGCATCTTAAACTCTTCTGATGAAATTATTACATAATAAATATAGAAAATTGAAACTTGAAAAGCTTAGAAGTGACAGGAAGCTTTCTAGAATGAAAATATAATGAAGCAAATAACAAATTCAGCTGATAGCTAAAGGAATTGACCACTCTGGAAGTGAGAAATTGATATAATTGTCTTAAGAAGTTTCTTATGAAAAAAACTGACCCATCAATCAAAATTATTCCATCATTGACTGCTTTGTCTTTCCATTCACCTTGGCCCAGTCTCCCTCACCAGAAGAGACACCTATCAGTTTCAAACTTGGCTATACTCCATTTCATCTTCAAACTTACCACCACTTGTCCCTATTTCCAACCCTACTATTTCAGGTGGCCCTCCTACTTTCCAAAGCTAACCCTTCCTCTCTACACTTTTTATCCTGTTCTCTTTTGCCTTCACCACCAAGAAGGAAAAAAACAAACAAAAATAAAAGGAATACTTTCTTGATTATGCCTTCCCCTCAAGATACCATAGTGTCTGGCACATGGAATACAATCCGTGAGTATTAGTAGAATGAATTATTGGCTGCCCTATACCAAACTCATGTTTTAAACAGTAACCAAAACTTGTGAGATTCTGCAAGTAGTAAATTACTACATTCCATTCTCAACATAAAATGTTCAATCAATATCAAAATCATATTGTTCAAGCCTGGTGAAATAGTTATAACTTAAAAATATAACAAAAATCCAAGTACTTAAAAAATTCTGCACATATTCTGTGACAGGCAAAGTGCTAAGAAAAAAAGGGAAAAAAAGATGAATAACAGCTCCTGCCCTCACATTCAGTCCAGCTGGAAAGACAGATTTAAAATCATTTATTAAATGTTTATATTCTTAAACAAATAGAGCAAATTACGGAACGGTACTTATTGTATGCTATCAATAGTGTAAAAAGGGGAAATATATTTGTATTCCTTTGTATATCTATAAAAGTATCTGGAAGAATAAATAAGAAACTAAACAGTGGCTACTTTTTTTTTTTCCTTTGGGAGGACTGAGTGGACAGAGGAATGGGGTGAGAGACTTTTTTACTGTCGACCTTTTTATATTTACTGAAATTTAAATCATGTAAAACTATTCAGAAATTAGATGATTAAGAAAATAAAAACAAACATAGTAATGTATCCAAGGGGTGTGATAGCACTATATGCATATGGGACAGTGGTGGTACAAATAAAGAACCACCAATTATGCTTGGCAATATGTGCTACAAAACGCTATACAGAAGAGGTAACATTAAAGCCCACACTCTGAGCATGAGGTCTCCAGAGAGAGAAAAGCAGTAAGGAAAAAAACAAACAAACAAAGAAAACATATGCAAAGGAAAAGGAGACCATAGCACATTCAGGGAAACATAAGTGGGCTTAGTACAGGTGGAGGTAGAGTTGGCAGGAAATTAAGTTGGAAATAGGGAGGGACAGGTCATGGAGGGTCTCTTACATCACTATACCATAAAATTTGACATATAACTTGTAGGCAACGGCTAGTCACCAAAGAACTGTAAAGAAAGAGGATAATACGAGGCACTACAATACTCCAGATAAAAGAACTAAATTAACAGCAATAAAGAATAGAAGAGACAGATTCAAGAGATTTAATATTTAATATATTAAATAATCCATATAAAGCACTTCAGTGTCTGGCACACACAGTAATGGCTCCATAAATACTAGCTCTTGTTGTTAAGCTAGAAACGCTACCTGGGGAATTCTTAAGACCAGAACTCTTTCAGAAGAATCAGTTTTAATATCTCCTTCCATGCTTTCCCCAACTTCCATAGGGTAAATAATTCACTCTCTTCTCTATCCTCCCATAAAACTTCATATACACTGTATAACAGCACCTATTAAAAGAGACTGTGATTGTGCACATACCTGTTTCCCGGTAGACTGTGACCAGGAACAATATCACTAGGCAAAGACAGTGATGTTGCAAACTGTGAAACCTAGTTAAACTAGGAAATGTACTACTTTTAGTTAGAATAACCATACCATTGCATGAATGTTAAAGAAATGATAATAGCCTTGCTGAAAACACTTGCAATACAGCAGCATATTTAGTATCTAAACCAATACATTGAAGTATATAATTTTCGTAATTAAACTTCAAACATTTTACCAAGAAGTAAAAACCATCACTCGTGTTTTTAATGACATGAAAATAAAGCACACAAATGAAAAAAAAATCGAAATTTTTCTAAAGTTGACCCTATGGAGATAGTTCTGCATCTTCCAAAAAGAAAAAAAATCTTTATTACAATAACTTTCAGCAGAGGAAATTCCTAGAATTTTGACTATCTTGTACAAGCCATTAAATGTATTCTGCAAATTGAGCAAAGACCACAGTAGCTTGTCCTTTTTAAGAAAACTTATCCTATAATATGATGCATTAAAGAGGATTTTTATAAGATTTCATAGCTATGCAAATATGACAACTACAAAAACTAACTTGTAGTCAAATGAGCTAAAAACCACAAAAATTGATAGTCATTCTATCTGTAGTATATAATCAGCTATACTATTAGCAAATATTCTTGGGTTTCCTCAAAATTGAGGCTCAGACATAGGCTGGCTGAAAGAAAGTAAATTAGATCCAGAAATACTTTAGATTAATATGAAGAAAAAACTTAAAACTTACTTCATGATATATTTGGCTCTGTCTATTGTTTGAGCTTTAACTTTTACTAAAAGTGGGTGACTGTTATAAGTTTCATTCTTCCATTGGCCATACAGACGATATCTTAAAAAATGATGAGATGAAGAATTAGGAAAAGTTAACCACTTAGAGGTTAATACACTAGAACAGTACTTCAAAATACAAAAATATTATATATTTACCTGTGCTGATATGGAAATGTTTTAAACATTCCCCATAGTTCCTCAGACATACAAGCATTGCAGTCCATCAAAGAAAGAGATGGAAGTAGTACCTGGTCAGTAATGCTAAGCAAACAGCTAAGGATAACTTCCTAAGAAGAATGGAGGAAAAATTATTTCAGTAAGCAGTCCACATTAATCCACTCTCTAAATAAATTTATGTCAGCCTTGGAAAAATTGCCATTCAGTGATCTCATAACACACCATGTCTAATTCCTCACACTATCACTGTCCTTTTCACAATAGTTATTTGTGTTTCTCTATCTAAAAAAGCAAATGAGGAGAGGGAAGGAAAGGGGCAGCAAGAGAATGAGGGACTTTTATTATCCCTCCTCCCTTTTCAACATGGTAATCCTCAAAAAGCAGGAGGCTGTCAATCTTAAAAGATAATGTATAATATGCCAAAGCTATATTCAGCATGTAACAGATAAAATAATTATTCACACAGGTGACTAAAGCTTGTCCACACTAAAATTTGCAGTACGCTGTACCCAGACAAACATTAGACACATTGGATTTTTGTAGTCTCTTACCGTTTTCTCTTTATCTTCTTGTTTGCTTCCATCAGACTGAAACTAAAATTTAAAAAAAAACTATAAATGAAATGTAAAAGGTTACGATTAGGCTGTCACAATTTAGTTTCTAATTTGAAAAAATTAACTTGCACATGGTTGTGAATTATTTCCTTACTATTTACACATATGTCAGTTTTAAATATAGCCAGTATTACCAATTAACATTTTTAAATTTCATCTATATTTCTAACCTTCAAATCATTTGTGACATTCATGAGTTTTAAATGTTAATTTTATAAGCCAACTATTTTCTCAACCTCATTATCACAAACCAAAGCATCTTAAACCTAATCGAAGTACTTATTATGAAATTGTAGCCAGCCTAAGTTAGTTATAATGCATTTTTCTATCTAGACAGTCTAGTTTTTCCCCTACAGAACTGGTAAAAATCTAACTCTAAAGGAACAACGAAAAAAATTAAACCCAAAGAAATTTAAAACTATGTTTTAATTCACCACTAAAGTCCTCACTGAGAAATAAGCCCAAAATATTAACAACACTGCTGACAAAGATAAAATCACTGCCTAACTTGGACAGACTGAAAAAAAAAATCAGCCAATACTAAATCAATGATTTGCAGGTGGGCAGCTCAAATGCCATGTTTGACAATGCTGTCTATTCATTCAAAATGAAATAGTAATACTTGTGTGTGCGTAGGCGGGTGGAAGGTTGGGGGAGTTTGCAAAGGCCAAAAGGACAAATGAAGCACTGATACTCAAAGACAATCTAGAGTTCTGAAGTAGGATTTAGCTCAACACCAAGGGAGGGAGGGGAAAAGCCAATATGCAGCTAACAAACTTATTTTCTTGGCAGATAATGGTATTTTGTGCATATACGTTTTTGTGTTTACTTAATTTAATGAGCATAACTAAAGGGAAGTGTCACTTCTGTGCAACATTTTCATTTAAGACTAATTCACGGACTGCCACATTACCCTGATGGGAAAACACACACAATCACATCCATTTTAATAAGCAGGATAAAAAGTTATGGTTCCCTTTCACAGAAACATTATTAAGTCAACATATATCCTGCAGCAAATAAAGAGTCAGGTTATGAAAGAGTGGTCTGGCAGAAAACAAACTAGACAGTTGCCTTTGTTTTGTTTGGTTGTTGGGGTGGGGAGTAATTCTGACAACATACTAGTATACTTTGAGAAGCAGGAATAAGGGTATGTCATAATTGAAAGAACTAGGTTTAGAGTACAATATGTTGGGAATAAAGGCAATTAAGGTACTCCTTTACTAGGATACTACAATTTAAACAAACGTAATAAAGCTACACGTAGTTTTCTCCAAAGAAATAAAACATTTTCTTAGTTACTAAGCTATCCTAATTCCCTTACTAGATAATTATAAGAGGTTCTGATGTCTGTATGTCAGTTCTCTTGATTTCATAAGCATAAAAATTTTGGAAAAATAAATCAAGAAATATGGAGAGTAAAATGAAACCATTTAGAAGAAAAGTAAGAAACCTTTCTATCAAAGGCTAATTATAACAAAGATGAAGAAAAAAATAAATTGAGGTACATGCAGGTAAAAGTAATTTTCTTTTGTTTAGTAGAAAGATAAAGACACATTCCACCCCCTTGATGCTTTTACTTTGCTTTTTAATTCAGAGTAAATATAAAATTCTCCATTCCCATAAGACAAGACTAGAAGTTTTACTGACTGGCCAGGCCAGGGAAAAAATGGAAGGAAGAAAGGAGAAAGAGAAACAAAAGACATGCATTCATTCATTCATTCATTTGCTATGTGCCAGGCACTGAGAATTCAAAGATGAACAGAATGGAGTTCCTATCTTTGAGGAGCTCATGAAGATCAAAACTACACTTTCCAAATAACTGGTAGGAACTGAATTTTTAAGTTTGAATAAAATTGAGCACTCACAATTATGCCTACACAGACCATCAGCTATAAATGGCCCCAAGCAGGTTCCAATCTTGCCCTATAAAGACTGAGCAGCTGACTGGGTAGCATAACGGTAATGGGCACAAAAAGAATGTAGGTCCATTAAGAGGGGGCATTTGAAGAGTCGAGAAATAAAGGATGGGAAAAGATATAGCTACAACTTGATAAATTACTTTTTTATTACTAATGTTCTATTTTTAGTTACCTCTAACCCATGAATGTTTCAAATTTTACTTTAGACTATACTTTATCTCGGAAAAGAAAATAATGAAAAATACTAAGATTTGTGACTAAATTGGAACTTTAAGTTACATCTAAGTAAATTATAGCACTATTTTCACCATATTTTCCTTGTTCTTATTAACAACCATTTGAGTATTCACTATATGCCATGTACTAGGCTAAGAACTTCACATTTATGTCTTAAAACTACTCTATAAGGAAAATCTTTTTGCTAGAAAATATCCAAACAAAACACATCGAAATAACTTACAAATAGGAAAATATAACCTATAGGTTAAAAGTTACAGGAACATGACTTGATCAAGTCTGAAGAAGAGATAACTAAATTGCCATTCAATGTTTTGGTTCAAAACTTTGTTTTTATTTTTTGATAAGAAACTCTTAAGGATTTATAAAAACACTCAAAAATAACCAGTAATGTTGATACCACATCATTAATGAAAATACAGGAAGAGATACTAAATTAAAAAAGTACTATCTTCCATCACATTTCATTTTGTCAATACAAATCCATCCTAAGATGCCAAAGAACTAATAATATATGGTCACCTACACACAGGATGGCCACATGTGCTGGTTCTCGCACATGGGTAAATAACAATACAACCTTTCAATCTTAAGAGTCCTATAAAGTATAAAGAGACAATAAAGTACATTGTTTCTCTACCTACCACATGGGTAGCATTCAAATTGCAGTAAATGACTTATAGGAGTGGTTTAAATATTAAAATATAGAAAACAAAACAAACTGCTAAATAGCTATGCTCAGTTTCATAAAATTCACCACTCAAAAGTAATTACTTGGTTAAAACACTGGTTATGATACAAAAGTGTGCTTTGTTTTACACAAGCATGGTTCTAACAAGATGTATACAAAAATGGGTATTCAGTACACTTAATGAATATGAATATGTGATTTATTTAAATGGATTCTCTTTTTATCATAGAATTATAAAGAGTTCATAATAGAGAGAAAAAAAATGGTGTAGATGATAGAGGCTCTGTTCAGCCCTCTGGCGACCAAATCAAAGTTGTGACAGAAACAAGGAGTAGCAGCAAGGAAAAATCGCCTGGGATCTTGATGAACAAGCCATACAACTAGGAAGAAATCTAAGAAATCACCCTGCAACGGCAGAAGGTAGGACGGGGCCAGAACGAGGGGTTTGCTTGGTCCTGAGCTGCTGAGTGAAGCTGCGGTAGTGGCAGAAGCTTCTTAAAGGGGCTGCGTCTGCGAGCGGATTTTTGTGGTGACAGATCTGGTCACTCTGAGCACCAGTGCCGATTCGGCTGCACTCAGGAGGCACCAGGGACTTACAAGGAGATACTGTTGGAGTAAGGGCCGAGGCAAGACTTGTTTGGTACAGAAGTGCTGCTAGTATCCATTGTTCCCTGTTGAGGCCTCCCCCCTCCCAATGCGCGGGACACAAGGCAGCCATAGCGCTGATGTCATCAAACTGGATAACAGAGGTCCCTCCACCCAGAGGATTCCCTGAAACTCTGCCTCCTCCAACTCACGGCCCCACCCATGCCACATCCAGGTATATCCTCAGCGAGTCAGGTGCTCCTTGCTGAGACTCACACTGGAGGCAACTGGCCTCAGTTTCTGGTGTGGCCTTTTGAGGCACCTATAAGCAC
>NW_006439189.1:75123-82167 GCF_000325575.1 Pteropus alecto
AAAGAAAAATATCAAATGCTCTATCTAGAGGACAGTAAAGCCAAGGATACACAATCAGAATGGCAAGAGATGAGATGCCAATACTATAAATATAATAATTTTAGGAGCATATGGGACACTATTAAGGGTTTAAATATCCGTCTGATTGGCATAACTGAAGAAAATCAAGATGTTGAATGGCTGTTTGAAGAAATAATGATGGAAAACTTCTCTAACCTGGTGAAGGAAATGGACATAAAACCCCAGGAAGCTCAGAGAATTCCAAAAATCAGGGATCCAAAGAGGCGCACACCAAGACACATGATAATTAAAATGCCAAAGGTTAAATACAAAGAAAGAATATTAAAAGCAGCAAGAGAAAAACAAATAATTACTTATAAGGGAACGCCCGTAAGACTGGCAGCTGATTTCTCAAAAGAAACAGAAAGGCTTGGCAAAACAATATTCGACAGGATGAAAATCCAGGATATCCAACCAAGAATAATTTATCCAGCAAAGCTATCATTTAGAGTTGAAGGACAGATAAAGAGCTTATCAGACAAAAATAAACTCAGGGAATTTATCACCAGCAAGCCAGTATTACAGGAAATGTTGGAGGAACTTCTTTAAGAAGAAAAAACATGTATCAAAAACAGGAATAAAGAATGGTAACAACTACATTCCTATCAATAAGTACCCTAAATGGAAAAGAATTACGTGCTCTAACCAAAAGATAGAGTGGCTGAAAGGATAAGAAAACAAGACCCCTACATATGAAAAGGAAGGGGACAGAAAAAGATATTGCTTTGATGGACCTAGAAGGTATTTAAGTCAGACAGAGAAAGATAAACACTATATGATTTCATTTAAATGTGGAATCTAAGGAATAAAAAGAACTAATAAAAAAAAAGTTCATAATAGAAATCTTTTATAAAACCAAAAATTGCCTCGTAAATCTATCATTAGGGCAAATTAAGTTTTTCATGTAGAATTTGTTTAAAGTAATATGCCCCTGTATTTTAGTTTAGATTCTCCCAGAAGCAGGCCCTATTCAAGTTCAGGCACAGTTTATTTGGGAAGTAATCCTAGGAAATACCAGTAGGAAATTATTCTTGTGAGTAACTAGAGCTTAATTTCAATAGAGACTCTGAGGGCCTGTGTAAAAATACATCTCAGGGTTATCTCATCTGAGGACAACTCCCATTGTTTCAGTAGTTGAGAATTGGGGAGATGAGGGAGAGTTAATTTAGCTCCCCAGCATCCAGGCTACCAATTCCTCCACTACCCATGCAGGCTCCCAGGGCCAGAAAAGCCCTCAAAGACATACAGGTGCCAGAGTTGAAAACTGGGCTGGCACACACTGAAATGTTAAGGACCTGGTATAAGAGCCAAAGGAATATGGTAAGATCTGATAGCAGCTGCTATACCCTCTATAGACAAATGGCCAAACCTCTAAGAGGTGTATGTTTTCACAATTATTTTTAAATGTTACCTCTCTTTTATACACTTTGAATTTTTTTTTCTGAAACTGAACACTGAGGTTCAATTTCAGAAAACAGTCCTTGAGAGGAGGCACAGGGGTTGAATCAATTGTTTATAGTGTGCATTTTGGTCCACACTAAAAATTCTACTTTTCTCTTATAAAATGTACTTAGGAAAATTATACTGTTAGTAGTCTTTTAAAAATTATACTGTTTGTACAGTGTCTACATTTGCCTATTAATAGACTTAATATTTGCCTGTCCTTATATGTTTATATGTCTCATTAGGTTAAAAGCACAGCTAATGAGAAAAATTAAGATCCTACTTGTAATTTATTACCTTAACTATGATTCTACACCTTGATTAGAATTGTCACATGAAGATATTCAGTAATAGCTAAGGTGACCTTAGTTCAAACTAATTAATATAAGTGACAATATAAGTGCAAATATAAACATCCTAACAGTTCTCTGCTCAGGCTCGTTCAGGAGCAAAGGTGTTGTGGATTAAACTTGGTCTCTCTGAGGCCTGAGAAACTGAACCAAACAGAAAGAAAAATTTTCTCCAATTTCACCTTTACACCTAGGTATAAACACTGAGTAGTCTGATAGAACAAGTATGGCCACATTCACATAAATTAAGCATGAGTATGATGAATTCCACTGTACTTGAACCCTGTACTTTCATCCACAAGGAATATTAATTTTGAGCTCTAATCTACACAACCAAGGTAGATCTTCAATTCTGAAAAGAAATAAATGGAGTTAAGCAGGATCACAGACTCTCCGGAGCTCCCCTAAACAGCTGATGAAAACTAAAAAAAAAAAAAGGAAACATCAAGCCAAAATTCTAAAGTAGCTGATTCATAAACTAGAGTTTTAGAATCAGTGGTCTAAAGTACAATCTCTCCCTAGCAACCAACACTTTTATTATGAAAAATTTCAGGTTTACAAAGTTAAATGTGCTGATTCACATAGTTCTCAGAATAGGGTAACAGAGTAATAGATCAATATTCACTATCACTATGGTAAACAACTTAATCCATTAACATCAGCAGAATGCAAAAAAGCACCAAGGAATGTAAGTACTATCAAAAACATTGAAGTATGTCAGGTGAGCACATTAAAGTTGTGTTCTACGATTAAAGAAAATATTAAAGATAGTAAAATGTTTCCATTCATACACATATATTCTATAGAGCCACTCTTTTAAGTCTGAAATAAAGACCAAAATTAGTTAATATACTGGAACAACAGTTCTCAAAATAAACAACAAAAAAAAAGTTCTCAAAGTTTAGTCTTTGGACCAGCAGCATCGGCATCACCTGGAAACTTGTTAGAAATGCAAAATCTCAGGTCCCACCCCAGACCTACTGAATCAGAAACTCTGAGGATGGGGTCCAACAATCTGTGTTTTAAGAAGACCTACAGGTGATTCTGATGCATGCTAATGTTTGAGAATTACTATACAGTAAGTCCTCAGTTAACATCATTGATAGGTTCTGTGACTTTAAGCGAAACAACATATAATGAAACCAATTTTACCATAGGCTAATTAATGTAAACAAGAGCTAAGTTCCTATGGCACCTCATTGATGTAACAAAATGATATTATTCAAGGACCTATCTATACTAGATAGTCCTATACTACCTATCTCATATTTAAGAAATACATACACACAAACACAATCAGTGAGATAATTACAAATAACTATAGGCCAGAAGACTAGTCTGTTAAGTGATAGCTGGTATAAGCATATAAGCTACTTTCTAAAAATATGCATAATTTATACATACAAGCAACATCAAGCTTATAAATGAGAGATCTGTTATTGAAGTTTAATTGTAAATACATTATTTGGAACTAAGGTCATATTCCACCTTTAAAAATAATGTTATAAGCCCTGGTCAAATTCCTAGCAACAAAACTCTTTAAACCTTAAATAGAAAACAAATGATTTGTTATAGTGAAATATTTTTATGGGTAAAAAAATGAACCAAAATTCTAAGTCAGATTCCTACCACAACCTTAGCAATGAGAGAAGACAGATTTCTTCCCACACTGTCATCAAAATAAACATTTTTCTCTTCCCTTCTGCCCCACAAAAATAGAGACTGGAGCTAGAGGCAGGCATCAGGCACAACTGTAATAGAACGGAGGTAAAGGAGGGCTGCAATGGAGATGGAGGAGAGGAAGGACAACATGACAGTTCTAGCACCTGTGTATCTTGGTAACAATACTGTATATCTGTATACATGTCTATGTATGGGGCACTTTCACAAGTTAGATGTTTGCTCTCTTGCTTACAAGTTTATGATACTTGTAGCCAAAGAATTTCAGAACAAGAGACATGAACATTAAAATTTTCGATTAAAAAGAATGGCATCGGTGGGTGAAAGTAAGATGAAAAAGAGGCTATTTACATTGTCTCAAAATATCTCCTCACAAGATACATATTAACAACAAAGGATTACCAGAGGGGAAGGGGGAGGGAGGAGGAAGATGGGGTAAAAAAAATAAAAAATAAAACAACAAAGGGGAAACGAGTAACTGTACAGTGGAGAAACCTGGCAGCCATCACCTTAACCAAGTGATCAATGTTACCATCCCCAGTAATGAGACAAACTGACTTCACATGCTTCCCAATATGATGCACTGTGAAAGACACAACCTTTTTTTCTCTGAACAAGCACTAGTTAACTAACGTGACTCATCTGTTTCAGACTATAAGCATCAAGGTATTGAAACAGTTATACTTCCTCTTTATATGAATGTTATACAATAAATGATATCTATAGTAAACTACTTAACAGATTTCCTCAGAGTATCTTTCCAGAAGGTAAATTTGTGAGCATTAAAAACACTATCAGCTAAGTGTTAAAAGCCAAGTCAAATATTTCAGGTGTAAAATTTTCTGTGTATTACTGTTGTCAAAAATTAAAATTGGAGGCAATCGCCAAACGCTGGAAAGAAATGCATTTGTACTTGTAACAATTTCTAGATGCTTTTGGTTGCCTTGTTTTACAAGTGAAAAGAAATTTTGTATTCTTTTCAGTTTCAAGACCTTGAGTTAGGCAAAGATCTCTTAGAACAAAAAGAGCAAACCATAAAAGTAGTACTAAATTGGAATTAATTAAAATTAAAAAATTTTTGCTTTTCAAAGACTTAAAATGAAAAGGCAAATCAGGCTGAAAAATAATAAAAGACAAGTAACCAAATTAAAAATGGGCAAGAGATTTAAATAGACATTTCAATAAAGATGACTACAAATGGCAAATAAAGACATGAAAAGATGCTCAACATCACTGATCATCAGAGAAATGTAAATTAAAAGCATAATAGGTAACACACCCATTAGAATGACTAAAATTTAAAAGACTGACAATACAAAGTGTTGATGAGGATCTGGAGCAACTGAACATTGCTTTCAGGAATGCAAAATGGTCATACGCATTGAACAATTTGGCAAAAAAATAAGTATACACTTACCCAAATGGCCCAGAAATCTCATTCCTGAGAGAACAAATCATGACCACCCCCCTCCACTAAGACTTGTACAAGAATATTCATAGCAGCTTTATTTATAATAGCTCCCAACAAGAAACAACCCAAATGCCTATCAACTGGTGAATAAACTCTGGTTATGTCCATATAACGAAAAGTACTCAGCAATAAAAGAACTTTTGACACATGCAAAAACTTGGATGAATCTCAAAAGCATTAAGTGGAAGAACCCAGACAGAACACAGTACATTCTGTACAATTCCATTTATATGAAGTTCTAGAAAAAGCCTATCAGTGGTTGCCAGGAAACAACAGTGAAGGGAGGGAATTGACAAAGAGGCAAGGGGGAACTTACTGGAGAGATGAAAATATTGTGGTGGTGGATACACAACTGTATACATTTGTCAAAACTCATCAAATTATACACTTAAAATGGGTGAAATTTACTGTATGTAAATTATAACTCAAAGCTGATTTTAAAAACAAAACATAGCATAAATGGTTGCCCTTGGGGTAGTGATAAGAAGGGAGTACAAGGGAAACACTGTGGTGCTGGTAATGCTCTATTTCTTGATCTAGGTCATAGATACATGGGTATTTAGTTTGGAAAAAGTCACTGAGCTGTACAATTATGGTTGGGTACTTTTTGTATGTTCTATTTTAATAAAAAGTTTACTAAAAAATTACATAATAAATCCTCAACAGTATGATGTTCAGGGGACTTCATACAAATAATGGCAATGGTTCAAAATAGCAGCTAAGAAAATAACTGAGCAAAAAAAAGGGGGGGGGGAACGCTGAGTTAACCACTAATTATAAGGGAATTCAAAAAACATTCACTTGTCCAAAGCATGTTTTCCTATGTAGGGGACTTGACTAATAATCTAGCTAGATTTAAGATCTATACATAGTTATACAGATATATAGATATAATTATATTATGTATTTACTCTCTATATATAATGTACATATGTGTGTGTATAAAAATAAATGGTTAGGTCTATGCCATGCTACCCTGAACAAGCCCAATCTCATCTAATCTCGGAAGCTAAGCAGGGTCGGGCCTGGTTAGTACTTAGATGGGAGACCACCTAGGAAGACTAGGTGTTGTAGGCGAAAAAATAAAAAATAAAGAATTGTAAGCTGACAAGGTCCTTGCAGTCTGTGAGGTCAACCAAGGGATGCCTCACCAAATGAATGAATGAATAGGATACAATGGACTTTCCCCAAACCTTACTCAATATAACCTTTTCTTAAGAGTTCACTTTCTATTTATTTCTAGAGATACACATAACACAAATATACTCATAACACTGTCATTCCAAAATTTAATTTTCTACTTGGAAGAAAAAATTCTTACTGACCTCCTTCATAAATGATTTGCCTATGCGCACCACTTTTGCGAATAAAATGGGATCGTGAGAAAGGTGAGGACCAAGGTAACAGAACATATTGAAGACGTCTCTCCTCAAATCTTCAAAGCTCTCTGCTTGTTTTGGTGCTCTCTTGTTTTGCAAAGCATTAACAGGTGAGCCTTTAGCACCTTTAGGAACGCCAACTCTATAAAAAGCAAAATTTACATGTATACTATACAATATCCCATTTTAAGTTGTCATATTTATCAGTAAAACTTTTCTTGCTCATATTTGCTTTCTATATTTCAATCATGCCTAACTTTATTATACCAGCTAATTTAATTGATAGAAAAAGACAAAAACAATACTTATTTGAAAAAAAAAATCAGAGCTCAGGAGACTTTCAAATTAACTGCATTAGAAAAGGAAATCAGAGAAATGCAGATTCCAAGTAATATTTAACATACATCATATGAATTTTTCAGTTAAGCTTGGCCAATATCAGGAATTTGGATATGGGATTAGCAAACAAGGGATGGACCTCAGAGACACTGAGAGATGAAACAAAAAAATATGAATATAACAACACTGATTCAAGTCAATAAACATTTCTCAAACTGAGTTCCACTACCTAGATTAAGTATAAGGTAGGTGGTCATAGGGAAGGTGAACATCATAATGTAAGAGGATATCACACTAAAAAGGACAGAAAGCCCAGAGTTCT
>NW_006439189.1:82222-98589 GCF_000325575.1 Pteropus alecto
AGAAGCCTTTGTGGTCCACAGCCTAGGTGGCACTAGAGGCAGCAGCCAGCAGCTAAGCACGAGTTACAAGGCTGGTGCTTTTGAGGCAGACTGTGATGTATGGGGCTGATGCCAGAGCTGCTACCAATACTGCTCCTAAGTATCCTGAAAGTAGGCTGAGGGCTAGAGTACTGGCCAACACAGTAACTAGGGATGATGAGAGCAGCTGCATTAGCAATTTCCAGAACGGCAGGCTAAAAGCCAGGAGAGATGAGATAAGCAGGAAGCAATGTCCTTACTCAGAGCCACTCAACGTGGAATAGAGGAAAATTACACTAAGTAAAAACCTTAAGAATTCTCTGCCCCCAAGAGAGGAGGAAAAGTAAAAACCAGAAGAATGGAGTTTTCACTCTCAATGGAGCAAACTCAACCTAGAAGTCTAAGCTATAATCTTTAGACTACACTGCAGCACACATTCTCCAACATCTGGTCTAGTTGTTAGGCAACAAATCACGGATTAACACATATCAGACTGATACACTCTTGAGTAATTCTTACTTTCTAGTAAAACATACTAAAATATATGCGTGGTTTGAGGAGACAACATAAATATGCAGGCTTTTCTTGTAGTCCTGAACTACTTCTACCTTAATGATTAGTAAAGCATAAAGTAACATACCTTCGGTAGAGAGGCTCAATAGTTATGTGAATGAGCTTGCAAATAGCAAGGGCTATTAGCTTATGTGAAGCTGCATAATATGGAGGCATCTGATCCATAATGTTCTGTGCATGCTGCCAATCACCAATCTTTAATAAGGCTTCCAACAAACCAAGTTTTTGGTTGTCAGGTGGCTAAAAATGAACAATTATAGCAAAGATATTCATAATGCAGACACCAATAAATCTTAACATTTTTTCATTAAAAAAAACTGAACTAAACAACAAAACAATGTATGTCAACAAGCACTGCCATTCATGGAAAATGCAACAGTATTTTCCTCAAAGTACAATAAAGTTTTAGCTATTGAAGAAAAAAAAACAACGGAATCTGTCTTTTCTTTTTGCAGACATTATGTGACAATTTACAAACTTGGAATTATATTAAGTTGTACTTAATGTTTTATTGGGCCACAGAGAACTAGAATTCATTCATCTTTGAGAATCCCTTTAGAACCTGAGAGACGTTAATATGCAGAGCACGAATATAGTCAATACATTGGTGATTTTATTTAGAATACATTTTGAAATTTATCTAAGAAAAAAACATGGTAGCCTCTTTTGGGAAGGTGCCAATCAAATTAAAAACAAAATCTGCCCTTTGTAAATTAGTATTCCAAAAACCAGGTTTCACTGCAATTGAAATTAAGAAATTCTTCTCCCATAAATTGATTAACCATTACAAGTTAAATTTCATAATTCTAAATCCAGGAAACAATGTTAATTTTATTAGAATGAATCATATACCTTTTCTACTTTCTCCTCTTCTTTTTCCTTTTCCTTCTCTCGCTCATCAATTTTTTCAGAAGACAATACAACCATTGTAAGTTTTCTAACAATTTGCTTAGCTTCCACAAGTTCTCGTTTGTGTTCATCCATAATGCAGTTATCAGCTGGAAGAAGCTAAAAATGGTTTATTAAAATTTCATAAAACAGCTAATACCATTCACACATATGAAAAGCAAACACTACTATCAATTGATAAAACTGTAAATAAGAAGTCTAGATGGGGTGGTTCCATAGAGTAGTGGTTAGAGGTGGTTCCATAGAGTAGTGGTTAGCATATCTGCTTTACACACAAAAGGTCCTGGGTTCAAGCCCCAGCAGAGCCACGGACCAGGCCCCGGGTGCGCCAGGCCCCCTGTGTGTGCCAGGCCCCAGGTGTGCACCATGAGCGCGTGGGAGGAGACGCCCTGCCTTCAGAGATCCAGTTCTTAAGGGGAGACGGCAGCATCCGTAGGTCAGGGGTGGAAGTGGGGGGGGGGCGGGGTGGAATATTTAAAAACATCATGACCATGATTTCTCTTCTAAATAAGTTTCTCTCCATTGTTCTCATAAAATCTGACAGGATTAAGTACCTGAATTTTGTCACCATTCAAAATTAGGTAATATATCTCCTGTTAGAGGCCCTAAATTAATATAATACCACAACAGTGATGTTTACCACTTAATTTATTAGTTTACTCAAGAAAATGTGTACCTGGTGAGCTACTGAATTACATAAAGAGGTAAATTTGATTCCTTTAAATGAAAAATCTCAAGTAGAAAAATTATGAACTTGACATCTCACTTTTCATTTTCTAGATACCTATTTGACTTTAGTCACAAACTAGTCTGTAGTTTATTACAAAAGAAAGAGCAGTATGTGTATAGTCAGCCCTCCATTATGAAAAAGGATCAATTATCTCAAATACAGACATCTTGTGTAAGTGGAACATGGTTAATGTAGACATTTCATAAAATAACCCAGACACAAAGAAAAATACAGCCAACAAACTATTTTTATAGTTTCAGCTAGGCACTATGGTGAGCTATAAAAGAAATGTTCCTGCCCCTAGAAATGCATAATCTACTTCAGTAGCTAAGTCTAATGCAAAGTAAACAATAAACGGAAACAGTGAAATATTAAACTACATATTGTAGACTTCATCGCATTCGTCAAAAAAAGGGGGGGTGGTGGAAGAAAAGTCACCATGGACTGATGCAAGAAGGTAAGCAAGACTTTCTCATTCTTTATGCTCTCCACTGGCAATCAAACCCATTTTTCTTGCTTTATTTATCTGTCATAAGTCCTCATATTTTACCTAGACTATTGCAATTGCCTCTAAAATCTCCCATTACAATGGGTGAACTATAAGTTTTTTCTTACAGTTCTCTCAATTTCTAGTTTTGTGTATTTTGAAAATATGTTATTAGGTGTATAATATAAAGCTACAACTGTTACACCTTCTTAGTGAACACAATTTTATTATTAGGAAGTGACTATCTCTTCTTCCAAAAAGTCTATTCTGTCTAACAATAATAATTCCCCTGGTATATTTTCCCCATCCTTTTACTTTCAACTTTTCTTGGGTTTTAGAAGTGTCATGCAAACAATAAACGGGTTTTGAATTCTGTCTGAAAATCTTTATCACCTTAACAGGTACATTTAGTCCACCTGCATTTATTGTTACAAACATATCAGGAATAAATCTATCATTATTTCTGTACTTTCCATTTGTCCTCTCAATCTACACCATAAATTCATACCTATGTCTTCAAATTCACCTTTTTCTGACCAATTTTCCATGTTCTCATTTTGTACATCACTTCTCTACTTTAAATCTTGAATGGCTGTCCACTCCCAACAAGAAAAAAATCCAAACTCTTTACTATGGCACTTAAGGCCCTTCACAGTTTAGCCCCAACCTACTTCTCCAACCTCATCTCCCCTGCATACCTAGGCTCCAACCACTCTGAGCTTCCTGATGTTCCCCTAAGGTGATAATGAAGCCCTTTCAAACCTGCTACCTTTATACTCAGTTAATTCTGCCTACAATGCTCCCACCTTTTAAGCATGGCCAACACCTACTCATCTATCAAATCCCATTTCAACATCACTACTTTGAAAAAAGCCTTCCAAAATCCCCCCAGACGGAAATGATCACTATCTATTCTGAGTCCCTACAGCACAATGTGAATACTGCCAATACAGTTATTATTATACAATGCAAATATTTTCTCCCTTGCTAGACTATCTATGACTGCTTCCAAGATAAAGTTTTACTCAACTATGTTACCACAGTACATACTGATAGGCAAGGAAGTTAGAAAGTGATCTCAAAGGCAGTGAAGATGATGTCAGTTTTAGACGGGTTTAAATTCATAGATATCCCAATGCACAACCTAATAAAACAGAAATTTCTATACTATGAACCTAGTTTTTTCAAACTGATAGGCTAAACTGTTACTACATTAGAGGTTATCAATCACAATCACATATACACTCTTCTAGATCCTGGATCCATCAATAAAAGCACAACACTAGTCATTTATTATCCAGTAAAAACACAAAACCATTTAAAAAATAAATAAAGATTTCCCCATTCATCCTAAATATCTAAAATTAATATTTTGAGGGGAAGGAAGAAGTATTTAAGTAACCTTGTATTTCCCATAATTTGTATAACAGAGAAATCTAAAACCACACTGGTTAGAATTTGGCCTCTCTCCCCATAAGATAGGCCTTGATGACAATTAAGAACATTAACTTCATACCCAACCTTGAACTCTGTGAAGGTGACAAAAAAATATTTGATTGCTAATAGTCTATAAAAGAAATTCATTCACCTTATAAAGTAAATACAAAGTAATAATGCATTAGGGCTTCAAAAATTAAGATTTGAAAATAATATTGTAATAACTATGTATAGTGCCAGGTAGGTACTAGACTAATTGGGAGGGGGGTCCACTTTGTAAATTATATAAATGTCTAACCACTATGCTATCCACCTGAAACTAATATATTATTGAATGTCAACACTAATTGAAAAAATTAAAAATTAAAAAAATTAAGACTTGAGAGCCTAGGACCAACCTTGGAGTGCTGTGTGACTGCCTACTCTTCTCCCTCACCCTTGGGATTGACAACCAAATATTCTTAGCAGCCCACTTGACTTACATGTACATAAAGATCATCTAAATCAATAAGATTAAATTGTAGAAGTACTGCTGCAACTCGGTATAAAGATGAAGGAGTCTCTCCATTTGGTTCCTTGAAAAACAAAAAGAAAAGTTTCTAGTTAGTGCATAAAGTACAACTAAAATCATATCCTTTATCTACCAATATTTAAGAACAACTAGATCACATAACTCTTTGCTCAACAATAAGCTTCACTGCTCTTCTTGAACATACATAACATCTGAATTTAGGGCAAAGGCAATTATGTCAACATCCTTTTTCACATTGGGACATCTTCTAATAAACACAAGGAAAGGAGTTTCAAAAATGACACATTTTACAATGCATGCTAATGTCTGAATAAATCTAAAAATTGAATAGAATAAGGAAGATTTTATATTGCATAATATTTAGTTTAGATTTCTGTTTACGTGTGTATTTTCTTGTTTGTTTGGTTATTTTTTCCAAGTAGTTCTTGTCTATCTGCAGTGGAAATGCAGATAGACAAGACTGACAAATTTGGAAGTGCAGAACCATCTGTGTCTGCTTTATACTATTCTCCCTAGTCTTTTAATCCTTGGATTTTGTGCTAAGTATATGTGCTTGTCAGCTGATTTCCCCTTCAAAACAGGTCTATATATATACATATTACACATGAATAAATCAACAGTTTAAAACATGGAATGGCCAATTCCAGGTCAGCCCCATGGACCCTACAAAGAAACAGAAGGATCTTTGAATACTATCAAGAACAATTCCCTAATTTTTAAATTGCTTGGGGTCAGATGAATGGAAGAGTAAAGTAAGGACAACTGACAACTACTAAATAGTCAAATACAAATAAAAAGCAAATGGTGACAATACATTGTGTTAAGCTTCTACTCAACACTAAAAATGAGATCTCCCCACAATTGTGATAGGTATCATGCACTTAACATGTGAAGCTAACCAAACTAATAGACATCATGTAAAAAGGCACTATTTCACTGTAATTTTTAAGACAGTTAAGTCTTCAACAGTAGTTTAATTCTAAATGTTTATAAATGGTTATTTAATATCAAAACATTTTCCCATTAAAAAAAAAAAAAGGTGGTCAGGGTTTCAGAGCAAACTCACAAAAGCTAACTACCTGACATAAATCTACCAGGAATGCTCTCGTTATTCCCATTATCTCTATTTAAATACGTCACCACAAGAATCTCTGACTCCCACGCCAAACATCAGCTCCCACAATCTAATCCTCATATTGCTCTGCACGATCCCCACTTTGTCCCATTCACATTTCTACATTCTCAAAAAACTTCCATGGAATCCTCTAAAATTCATGATCCATCCTCAGCAAAACCCCCTACCTCTCTTCTAAATGTTCCTTCCACCTTCTGTTCAGAGCCTGGCACTCCCTAGGAACACCAAACCTACTGTAACCCAGTCGAGTGGTGGCTATTTTCCCCGGACCTAGAGGTGGGGTAAAAGTCATCTTTTGCTTTTTATAGTTGTTTTCAGAAGATTCTCCTTCTACCCTCTCTAAAGTCCACCCAGCTTTTAATTTCCTATCATTTACTATCCTTCACTATTGCTGCGATCTATTTTCAATTGTAGTCAAAGAAGATAAGTTGTATGATTTCAATGTTTTAAATTTATTGAGACTTGTTTGTGGTCTATAATAGAGTCTATCCTAGAGATGTTCCATGTGCACTTGAGAAGAATGTATAATCTATTATTGTTGGATGGGGTGTTCTATTTGTCTATTAGTCTAATTGGTTTGTAGTGCTGCTCAAGTCCGCTATTTCCTTCTTAATCTTCTGTCTAGTTTGTCTAGCCATTAATGAGAGTGGGGTATAGAAATGTCCAAGAATTATTGGAGAACTGTCTATTTCTCCCTTCAATTATATTAATGCTTACATCACATATTTTGAGGCTCTGTTTGGTGCATATGTGTTTATAACTACTATCTTTTTGATGGGTTGACCCTTTTATCAATATATAATGTCCTTTGTTGTCTATTGTAAAATATTTTATTTTTACATAAAATACATTTTATTTTTTAGTCTGATATTAGAATAGTCACCCTAGCTCTCTCCTGGATACTATTTGCATGAGACATCTGTTTCTATACCTTCACTATCAACATATTTTATCTTTTGATCTAAAGTGAGTCTCTTATAGATAGCATATAGTTGAATCATGCTTTTTTACATTCTGCTGAACTCTCCCTTTTAATTACAAAGTTCAATCCATTTACATTTAATGTAATTACTGACAAGGAAGGACTTCTGTTGTTTAGCTATTTGCTTTCTATGTCTTATATCACTTCCTCCATTACTGCCTTCTTTTGTGTTTAATTTTGTTGGTAGTGTACCATTTTGATTTCCTTTTCCTTTTCTGTTTATTTTCTTAGTGGTCACCTTGAGTATCATTACTATTAACATTTTAAACTTATAATAATGTAGTCTGAATTAATACCAACTTAGCTTCAATAATATACAAAAACTCTGCACCAATACATCTCTATCCCTCCCTTTTATCGTTATACATTGTGTGCTAATTGGCTTTATAATTGCTGTTTTATTCCTTTGTCTTTCAAATCATATGGGGAGGGGCTACAAACCAAAAATTCCAATAATATTGGCTTTTATAGGTACCTATATGGTTACCTTTACCGGTGTTCTTTATTTCTTCATATGGCGTCAAGTTACTGTCTATTGTCTTTTCATTTCAGCCAAGACTCCTTTCAGTATTTCATAGGGCAGGTCCACTAGCAATGAACTCCCCCAGCTTTTGTTTATCTTGGAATATCATGATCTCTTGTTTTTGAAAGATAGTTTTGCTTGATATAGAATTCTTGGTTGACGGTCTTAGTCTTTCAACACTTTATATGTCATTCCACTGCCTTCTGAACTCAGCTGTTAATCTCATTGAAGATCTCTTGTATGCAATGGGTCACACCTGTTTTGCTGCTTTCAAGATTCTTTGTCTTTGGCTTCCAACAATTTGATTATAATATATCTCAGTGTGGATCTCTTTTGAATTTATCCTGCTTGGTGTCTGTGAAGCTTCTTAGATGCGTAGATTCCTATCTTTCACCAAATTGGGGAAGTTTTCAACCATTATTTTTTCAAATATGCTTTCTATCCCTTCCTCTCTCTCCTCTGCCTCTGGGACTCCATAATGCACATGCGGATACTCTTCATGGTGTCCTATAGGTCTCATAGGTTCTGTACATTTTTCTTCATTTTTTCATCTTTCTGCTCAGACTGGATAACCTCAATTGACTAATCAAGTTGGCCTGACTGTTTCTTCAGCCTTCTCAAATTTCCTGTTGTACTTCTGTACTGAATTTTTCATTTCAGTTAATGTACTTTTATACTCCATAATTTGTTTAGTTCCTTTTTTATAATTTCTATTTATTTACTGATATTCTCTGTCTGGTGAGACAGTGTCTCCCTGGTTTTAGTTCTTTGTCCATGGTTTCCTATAGATCATAAGCATATTTAGGACTATTTATTTAAATTATTTATCCAGTAAATCCATTGCCTGGGTTTCCTCAGGGATAGTTTCTATTAATTTCTTTTTTCTTGTGATGAGCCATATTTTGTTTCTTTACATACCTCATTATTTCCTGTTGAAAACTGGACATTTTGAATATTATGCAGCAACTCTGAAAATCAGACTCTGCACCCTCCTCCATGGTTTGTTGATGCTGCTTATTGTAGGTTATTGGTGTTTGCTTCTTTAGTGACTGGTCTAAGCTCATTTTGTGAAGTCTACATTGTCATTATCGCCACTGAAATCTGCGTTCTGTTAGCTTAGTAGTCAACTAATGTTTTAAGTATTCTTAGAAGCCTGAAGCCAAAAGGGAGGGGAGAAAAAGAAAAAAATACTCTCCTACTCTTCACACACTGGTTCTGTGTTAGGGCACTCCTCAACACTTGGCCAGGCCATTTTTCAACTCTGCCTTAGTCTTCACTTCCTGCTTGTGCAGAGCCGGAAGGCCAGCCAGAGGAAAAGTTTAGGATCTTCTCAGTCTTTTTCTGAGTATGCATCCAGTTCTGGGCATGTACATAGCCTTTTTTCCCCAGTTTTCTGGTATATGCATCAGCTTTTCAAAAGCCATTATTCCCCCACATATCTCCTTATTCAACTTATTTCTTCCCAGGCTTTCGGTCTCTCTATTGTTTGTCCAACTGTTGTCTCTTGCTCCAGGCTGCTAAAGTCCATAGCTGTGCCTTTAAATGCTTTGGGAAAAAGCCACTACAGCCCTGGGGATGCTCCCAGTCAAGCAAAACAAATATAAGCTCTTGCACCAGTCCTCCAGGGAACAGCCAGATAGGTTGAGACCCACAATTCTTTAAGAACAATTCTTTGTATCCTCTTGCATTAGCAATCTGCACTAGGAGTGTGGGTTTCTATCTTTACAGCCACCATCGATCTGGGTGTGATGGATAGTAGGCAGGGAATTTAAAATGTCACTGTGCCCTTATCCCAAAACAACAGTTCTTTCTTTGCCAAGGCTTTCCTCGGTTGCAAGGTTTTTACTAAATTCGAGAGTTCTGTAAAAGTTGGTTGACAGTTTTTGCCAGCTCACTGGTTACTTTTATGAAGAAACAGAGCTCTGGAGTTCCCTACTCTGCCATTTTCAGTGATGTCCTATTGCTGCCATCTATGGACCCCTGAATCATTGCTCTTCATTTAACACTGCCATTCTGATTCACTGTCACTCTCTCCAACTCTATTCCTTTCTTAGTTTTTGGAGATTTTCATATACAGGTAAATGATGCTTCCAAAGATCTGCTCTTCTACCCTATCTCAGCCATTCACTCCATATCCTAAGTTTTAATATTACAAATAGCTACAACCCCTCCAAAATGCCAATTTCACATATCTACCCTCAAAGGCTCCTTAATGCTGCTGGCCAATCACACTCTATTTCTCTTATCCATTCACTCTTCCATTCTCCTATACAACTATTTCCTACTTTCTCTCCTAACCTCCAATACCTCCTCTCTCATTCTCTCTCTCAGTTGAAAGCCTTGCTTTCTATTTCAGTGAGAAAACTGGAGCAATCAATAGGACTTCTATAAACTCTCACTATCATATCTACCCACCTACCAACTACACCTACATATGCTACCTTTCCACCAGCTATCATAGATGAATTCTCTATGCTCCTATTTAAAGTCAAACCATCGGAGCCCTTGAACCTTTTGAGCTGCTCTTCTTTTGGTCAGGCCCGCTTCCACATCTGGAAGTGTTCTGTTGTTTTACTTTCCCTTCTAAATAAAGCTATTCTTTTCTGTTGTAAAAAAAAAAAATTAATAAAAATAAAGTCAAACCATCCACTTATGCCATAAACTCCAATCTCTTTCCTACTCGTCTACTCCTTCATCACCAGTTTTCCTCCTTTATATGCAATCATTCTAATTAGCATACAAATGTGTTCTCTCACCCATCTTCAAAAAAAAAGTCTCTCTAGCTCACTTCCCCTACCAGCTACCACCCCACTGTCTGTGTCTCTTTGTAGCAACTCCTTTATAGAGCTGTCTATTCTCACTATCTCCAACTCCACCCTCCCCATTCTCTCTTAACACTACCCCAACTCTACCAAAATGGCTAGTTTTGACCTCTCTGCTGATAAATCCGACGATTACTTTTTAGTCCTCATCTTAAATGACCTACAAGAGGCATTTAACAGAGTTGATCATTCCTTCTTCCACTGAACCTCCAAGATTCCATATTCTCTTTGTTTTCCTCTTACCTTATATGTTCTTTCCATATCTCCTTTGCTGGTTCTTCCTCTCCTCCAAGGCCCTTTAACAGTGCCCCAAGGCTCGGCTCTTAGATCTCTTCTCTTGTCTCTCTATAGCCAACTCTTGATGATTTCATCTGCTATCACAACTTTAAATACTGTCTACATGCTTTTGATATCATCCTTTCTCTGAAATACCAGATCTATACATTCTATTATTTACTCAACATCTCCACTTGAATATCTAACAGGCATCTCGAACTTAACATTTCTAAAACTTAATTCCTACCCTCAACACTCCAACTCCATTTCACCTAAAAATTTGCTCTATCTCAGTTGATAACACCACCTTTTTATAGCTGCTCAGTCCAAAAAAAAGTCCTTAACTCTACTTTCTCACATTCTGTATCTAATGTATCAGTAAATACTACCGGCGCTACCTTCAAAATATATTTAGAATCTCATCAACTTCCACTGCTATCATAATCACATTAATTCTTTAAAAACCTAAGTCAAAATGCAAGTGCACATTTTTTTTATTCTTTTGTCTCTCTCACACACACCCCTCATATCACCATTAGAGGTGGCTACTAAAGAAACTCTTTAATAGCTAATAATTAATAGGGAAAATAATTAAAGCATTTGTCCTGCCTTTCCAGTAGAAACTGTACTTCAGGGTAATCAAGCAACCCAAGTTGATAAGGAAAAACTCGTCTTTATAGAAGAATAACAGATAATAAATGTAGAATGCATGATAAAATTAGCAAATTAACAATTTGAAACTTTATTAAAGAAATGACTGACTCAGGAAAGATCATCCATATATTCTAAACCACAATGTAAAGCTGATGAAAAAGTGGGTATCCACATGGTGCCAAAGTATCAACCCGCAAACAACCTGCTACTGACAAGAAAGGAAATGTCTTTGTATAATGGAGGGATTAGCCTGTCATCAACTTACTGGAATATTAAAAGCCAGAGAGACAGTGGATGTTATACAATATAAAAGACAAAGAACAAACTATGAAGTATTTTTCCAATTAAATATTTTACCTGAACATAGTCAAATCAAATCTTTAGAACCAACTCCAAGTATATAAGGAAAACAGGGAACAAAGAACAAACTAAACCAACCCTGAAAAAGCAAGTAAATAAATCCAAAAGGTGGGGTCTTGTATGGGAATGGTCTCTTCAACAAGTCAAAATGCTATTAAAGGATGGGGGATACTATTCTAAATTAAAAGAGATTGCAGAATCCTAACAATCAAATACAATGTGTGGTCTTTGCCTGGATCATCATTTGAACAAACCAGTTGTAAAATGCATTTGGGAAGCAATTTGGGAAATCTGAATATGGTCTGAGTTTATTATATGATAGCAATCTAGTGAGGTATAAAATTGGTATCACAGTTAAATAGAAAAAATAACCTTTTAAAAAGTAGAAACTAATGTATTTAGGAGTGAATGAATGTTCATGATATTGTAATATAAATTAATATTTCAAAAAAAAGTATACCAACATGTTAATAAACTTACTTCTATTAGATTTGAGAGGGAAAATTGCTAAAGATGACGGTGGAAATAAAGAATGGGGCTAGACTGTGAAGAGTCTTTTTTGTCATGTTTAGAAATTTGAATTTCATCCTGCAGGCAAAGGCTTTGAGCACTGTGTCAATTAGATCTCTTTTAGAATATAACAGTAGTAATAATATGAAAGATGGATTGAAAGAGAAATAATTGCAGGGCTAGATAACTATTGTAGTGATTTAAGTGAAAGATGTAAGATATGCCTCAAGAATTTATTCACATCCATAAAAATTTCCAATGGTGACTGTCTATACAATAAAATTATAACTCAACACAGTATTCAAGGCCTCTGACAATCAAAAGTACACCTACCTTTCCAATTTCACTTCCTGTCCCTTCTTTTCTCCACATCTTACAATCCAGCCACATTAGACTATGTACTATTTCTTCAATCTGTTATGTACATTCATGTTGTCACATCTTCACTCTCACACTATTTGTTACTCCTACTCATCCTTCAAGAACCAGGTTTAAAAAAGGTTCTATCTATAAAGTCTTCCCTGATTTCATCTCTCCCAGGACAAAAATTTATTACGCTTTCTTCTAGGCTTTCACATCACATCATTCAAACTACCAATCACATCATATTATTATTTATTGCATCACACTGTTAGCTATCCATTTATCTATCTCTGCTAGAATGGCTAAACTGAAACCAATTATTTATAATTCAAATTCAAATTAAATTGTACATATAAAATCATGAAATTAACCTAGATAGAGTTATACACACATTTTTTTTTTACCTGGTAAAACTTGAATTTGAACCCAAGAATATGACACAGTGTTTGCGGTTCACACATACTCATGTAAGATTCTAATAAAGATATAAAGAAGTCATCGTGTTCTGGCCTGCATTCAAACACTTCTAAAATGACATCCAAAACTCTATTGGGATCCAGATTAAAGCATCCTGCAACAAATGAAATATACACAAATTCAAAAATGATTATACATCATTTCCAGTAAAGCCAACAACTTTCACAGACAACTTATATAACAAGATAAAAATGTTTTTAAAAAACAACTTTTACAAGTTTGCTTTCCAAGCCCCAGAGGGAAATCTTCATAGATTTCAAAATCATCAAGTCCACCCCGCCACATTTTACAGATGAGAAATGTAACTTGCCCAGGATTACAAAGTGGGTTAATGATAAAGCTGAGGCTGGAGCCCTGCAACACTATGCCACACTGTCTGATCAGTTCTTGATTACTTCAGCTAGTGAAAGAAATCCACATTTCTAGTTCTTAGCAAAATATGAAAAACAAACAATGCATTTTACAAGTTAGTCAACTAAAGCATTTTTTAAATGTTTTATGCAGAAGTATTTGGAATGTTGGTAAACAGTTCATGAAAGTAGACAATCATTTCCAGAATCATTTTGTAGTTTATCTTACATCCACAACAAAGCTACAAAATATCATTGTACCACTGATTTATATTTATGGGTTTTGGTAGCATTCTAAAGAGAAAACTAAAGAGATGAGACAACACCAAGGAGCTGGGGACATAACAAAGAAGTAAATACAACACGAGCAAAGAGAGAAGAAAATAGACAATCTAGGTAGAACAGAAAAAGGAAGGAAAGAAGTATTGAATAGGTGCTGATGGATACCTATCCTTCCTAATCTCCTAGGGTAAACTATAAAGGGTCCATGGACATGGACTTAATAAACATTCCTATCAGCCACCTTACTCTTAATAAGTACATTGTCTCTATTTGCTTTCAGCTTCAGCTATTACCATAATTATATTATAATGCAGTAACGTCATATGTATATTTAATTTATGATAATGTGACTATTTATAACAGCAAAAAGAAGATAATTTAAATGATATAGGCCATTCTCTCACCAATCCTCTCAATAAAATGTATGTTTATGACCATGAGTGAGTATGCTCCTCATCTTATATCAGTTCCCACACACCTTCACATCAAGCTGAATGGAATTCTAGTATTTCAAATTGCATATTTTTCATTAGACATAGCCCCTAAATGCAAGCTAACCACTTCATTGGGGCAAGCAAATAAACAGTGATTTCTTCTAATGCTGGAGGCAAAAATAACAACTGTGTTGAAATTAGGGAGAGATGTTAAGTCTAAACACTGTAACTTATGGATGACTTAGGGGATTTTTCAAAGAAAATTCTTATATATAATCTATTTTATAAGATGAGATTTACAGAGTTACTTCTATTAAGTCTATACATAATTATATTAAATGCTATAAAACTAATGTCTGATTCGTGGTACAGTAAGTCCTCACTTAACAGCATCGATATTCTATAACTTTAAGTGAAATATCATAAAACCAATTTTACCACTGATTCACTGATATAAACAGTATCTCATCAACTTTACAATTAAATGATGTTGAATGAAACAATGTTATTAGGAGACCTGTCGTATATTATCACTCACTCAGAAAACCACTCTCCAAATATGTTTCTTTCCCCTTTTTATGAAACCCAAAGTTAAGAACATTTTCTTCCATTTCTCATACTAAGGAAAAAAAGGACTAATGCAGTGATCATATCTTACTGAAAAGAGCTCCAGATTTTTATAAATTCTTCAAAGAGATGTTTACCTAAAGTTCTGAGAAGAAAACCTGCCTCTTCTTGTACCCCCCAAAAGTTACAGCCTATGCATGTAAAAGTGACTCCAAAATAGCAACTGAAAACTTTAAATGCTGCTGGTGGAAATATAAAATGGTACAACTACTTTGTAAAACTGGCAGTTTCCTTAAAAGTTAAACTTACACCCACCCGCTTCATTCCTAGGTATTTACTCAAGAGAAATAAATATCTATGTCCACACAAAGACTTGTACACAAATATTCATACAAGATTTATAATAGGACATTCTCAAATGTCCATCAACATGTAAATGAATAAACAAATTGTAGTACAGTGTAACTATAGTATATATAATGGAATATTACTCAGTAATAACAAGAAAAGAACTATTAACACAAGCAACAACTTGGATAATCGCAAAATAATTATGCTGAAATAAGCCAGAGAAAAAAAGAATACTCACTATATGATTCCATTTATAAAAGAATACTAGAAAATGCAGACTGATCTACAGTGACAGAAAGCAGATCAGTGGGTACCTGAGGAAAGGGGATAGGGGAGGGGGATTGAGGGGGGATGAAATACAAAGGGGCAAGAAGAAATTTGGGTAGGGGAGAGTGATAGAAATGAGCATTATCTAAATTGCAATGATGTTTTCACAGGTTTTACATATGTCAAAACTCAAATTGTACACTTTAATATGCATGGTTTATTGTACGTCACTTATGCCTGAATAAAGATGAAAATAAATTGCTTCCAAATTTCTATAACACAGATTATGGAAGGAAGGTCTAGCAAATTCTCCAACCTTACAACTGCTCCTACAGTTACAAAATATAAAAATTCAATCACTAAACAAAAATGAATAATACTCTATCATAGAGAACAAAAGAGACACTGAATATAATTTTGAAAAAATGGCTGACTTATAATTACCCATTTAGCTACATACACAAAACCTGGGGATAAGGACTGGAATAGCACCATGTTACATGGAAATGTTGTGTTTCATTCACACTGCTTTAAGTTTATATTTTCAATGTGGTACAATGTGAACCACTTACGTTATGTTTTATTTAACAGTAGTACCCCATCAAGGCTATTCTATCATTGATTTGTACTATCAACTACCTACCAATTTCTTTCTAGGTGCAATTTAAGGCAGTAATCTAGAAGAAAGGTATGTACTTTTATAACAGAATCAACCTTTACATCTTTCACAAAAGAAAAACTGGCTTATGAATTGTCTATTAAATGTCTCAGGTGCCATAAGTTACTCCAATCAATTAGAATGACCTTTGCTACATAAGATGAACAAAGTAAATAAACTAAAGATATAGAAAATAATTTTTAAAACCTTAGAAATTTGCTAAGTAACAGTTCATACACAATGAGACTCTAGTAACAATCAGTTAAACTTGAAATGTCCAAAATAACTTTTTTTTCTAATGGCAGCTGTGGTAATAAAAGGTAGGCACTCTTGTGCTCAAGCATCTTAGAAAGGCTTTTGTCCAGCCCAAGCATCAATAGCCATGTCATCTCGAAAGACATCATAAGCCTAGCCTCCTACCTCTATCACCAACTACATTAAGGAATATGTATGTATGTATGTATGTACGTATGTACGTATGTACATACGAACGTACACACGTATAATGCCTTTAAGCCTTTTGATGATCAAATAGGGAACCATACTGGAAGGGAACAGTGGGAAAAATGGTAGACCCATAATGACTATGAATTCATTCTTTCATTTATGTAAACATTTATTAACTATCTACTGTGTGCCAGGTGCTTGTGATAAGAAAATTAGTAAAATG
>NW_006439189.1:98638-118075 GCF_000325575.1 Pteropus alecto
AAAAATTAACTGACGTTTCCCCAAAACACATAGACAAGATGGCCAATATATTAGAGCAAGTGATTGCAACTAGAGGCAAAAGGTATGATTAAACTGAAAATGGCTGTTTCAGAAAACAGGCCAAATTGAGATTCTTAAAAGGAAAAAAAAAAAAAAAAAACAAGGTAATACCGCAAACATGACTGGGAGAGATGTCCAGCTTATACCTTTCACACAACAGAACAATAGCTTCAATCATCATGTTCCTAACAGAACGGCCCTTATGAGACAGAAAAACCATGTTTTGTGCAAAAGGACATGATCTAGCTATCTCTAGAATTACTTTAGAAACAAGCTATGCTATGGTCTGAATATGTGCTGTCGTCCACCCTCTCCCCACTGCTGCCAGAATTCATGTTGAAATTCTAATGCCCAATGTGATGGTATTAGGAAGTGGGGCCCTTGGGATGTGATTAGGTCATGAGAGCAGAACTCTCATGAATGAAATTAATGCCCTTAAAAAAGAGTTCCCTTGCCCCTTCCACCACATGAGGATACAGCAAGAAGCCGGCAGTTTCCAATAGAGGGCCTTCACCAGAATCCAAACATACTAGCACCCTGACCTTGGACTTCCGGCCTCCAGAACTGTGAGAAATACGTTTTTGTTGTTTATAAGCCACCTAGTCTGTGGTATTGTATTATAGCATCCCAAACAAACTAAAATAGGCTAATAAAAATCTATGCTAGACTATTTCTAAGAAACAGTATTTGCAAAACACTGCACGTCTCAAGGCAAGAACCACCAGAGAACCGAGATACAGAGCAATTCACCTAACCAAAAAATATAACTGTAAAAAATAAACTATGCTTGAGAATACCAATTGCTATCATCTTTTTCATACTAAAGAAAAACAATTTCTTCATAACGTGTGCGGAGTAAAGAAACTTTCAATAAAGCAAAACCTTAGGTAATGGAAACAGTCAACTTGCTGCCCTTTCAAAAGGATAGGAGAGAGCCTACACAATAAGATACTTCTAGGCTGAATGGCCCTTATATCCAAACTGGTCCAAAGATAAAAAACTAAATACAATCAAGATAATAATGTAGTGAAAGGGATTAAATGTCCCATAATCCGCCCAAGAATAAAATCATTTGGCTTAAGGTTTTACATTTGTTTTAAATGTTTCTCTGGTCAAGATGACTTGTGAGGCTGAAGGGGCAGAGACTCTACTCTTCCACATCCCCAGCCACATTGACAACCATAGATACCAGGGAACAGCTGAAGGTCCTCAGGGGTTTGGTAAAGAGGGCTCTGATTCTGGGTGAGAAGGAAATGGGTTAGAGCCTAGTCCAAAAAGATCCTGGACTACTAAACCCAAAACCAGGAAGAACCATTTTCACTCTCTAAAACTAACCTCAAATAAGTTAGCTTCATGACTAATTTTTAGCCAGAACTTTTGATTTAGAGAAGGAATCAGCAATCAAAGGAGTCCATCTCTGATAGCCTTTCCTCTAATTTTTGAAAGATACTTTTTGCCATCTTGATGCGGGGATCATTTGTATGGGGTCTATGACTTGGCAGCTCAAGAGCTTAAACTAATCACTATCCATTCCTATTTAATAAGTTTTCAAATTTAGAGTCAAACCTGATATCACAACCACCATGAAGGCTCATAATGGTTCTACCTCCTTGCAGTAAATAGCTCCAGACTATCTAACAGGGTATAAACAATGTTTTTTTTTTTAAGGATATAAATATTTTGATGTGCCAGAATCATCTAAAATGCATACCTCCCAAATTAGATATCTGTTCTGCCAAATGGCTGGTGAAGAAGAGCAGACCTGAGATAGCTTTGTATGAGGTATTATCTGTCTAAATTGCTCCTAAAGAGAAAATAATGGGAATAAACAAGGGGAAACATCCAAAAATGCCATGGAATATAGAATGCTGTGTCAGTGAACTGCTCTGGCCAGATGAGACAAGATTTGCATGGAGTATGCATGGGGGGGAATCCAATAAATTCTAATACTCACTGGAATTAGAAGTCTTAACCTCAATTTTCATGTCAATGAAAAATTCCTTTTTCAGACAATGGGAGAGATCAGGGAGTTAGCAAGCCAGACAGAAACAAACACTGAGCCAAGCCAGGAAGATGAACTTTCTAAAATCCTCCATTGGCAGGGAAAAGAGGCTAAGAATCACTATAAACTCTACTAGAAAAGGAAAAAGATTCATTTTTCAATTAGTATTTATTCAGCATCTATGTATCAGGCACTGAGGTTAGAGGTACTAAACAAAACAGACAAAAACCCCTATCCTCATGGAGCTTACCTTCCAGTGGAGGAGGGGAATAAAATATACTGCACATTATATGGTGATAAGTGCTCAAAAGAAAAAATAGTGAACAATAGGGAGTGTTGAGAGGGATGGCCAGAAAAGGCTACACTGAGGAGGTGACATTTGAGTGCTTCTGGCCTAGAATGCTTCGCAGTACACTTGATGGACTAGAACAGAGGTTTAGCTCAAGAAATCAAACTGTTTATACTCATGGAATATCCATGTGTGTTATGACCTTGCAGGTGTGATTGTCACTGTTCTTCAGAGACAGTAAAATAAACTATTCCCTATGAGGGTAAAGTTCAAGAAAAGAAAGTAGTGTGCATTTTCCCAGTTAAATAGATAAACACACACGTCCAAGAAAAATCTCTTTGAAATGTTCCCAAAATAACAAAGGACTAAAAAGGTATAAACTCACAAGGACAAAAAAAAATAGAAGAAACAAGGACAGACAAGAGGCAGATAAAGTAAAAACAAAAACAAGTGAGGAGCTTACACAGCACAGAATTTTTATGTGGGAATACCATCGTAAGAAAGAAAGTACATGGCAAGATACAAGGAAGGACAAATCTATAGCAAAGCAGTACTGACAAGCATCTCAAGCTAAATCAAAATGCCACAAGAAAAATGTAGAGCCCACTCTGGAAACAGAAAACCCTACAGGAGGACTTTTTTTTAATGTGTCAGTGCCACACAGGTAAGCAAGAGCCCTGGACCCCTGGAAACTACAGTCTTGCTGATTAATGCCAACTGGAGGAAGTAGCAAAGAGAACTACAGAACCAGACTTACTTCAAAGAAAAGGGTAAATTTAAATTAAAATTTCCTTACCTTCTATACCTGTTGGTCACCAAAAGCCTAAGCTAAAAACAAAGATAACTGTGATAAATCTAGTTTTATCTGGGCCCTACACATAGCGTTGGAGGAAGTGGCTAAGGATTGGGATACCTCTCTTTCTTAGTCATACATAACTTTCAAAAACAGAGAAAGAACTGAGAAGCTGAGCATGAGCAACCTCTAAAGTATGACCAGTAAAGCAGGGAATATAATTTCTCTGATAAGTCTCAAAATCTAAGACATCTAAATGTTGCAAAATCTTCCCTAAGACAGCACACCACCTAACAAATAATAGCAAAAATTCTTTCCATTCTAGAAAAATCAGGATTACCCTATTTTCTATCATTCGTCCTGTCTTTCTATAGAAGCCGACCATTTCCTCCAAATGCTCAATGGAAATAAAAAGAATAAATTCTATTTAAAAGGTAGGGAGAATAATAACACTTTCCTATGATACATTTTTTTATATCTGCTGTACTTACTTTAACATAGTGGTCCCCAACCTTTTTGGTACCAGGGACCAGTGCTCCTATGAGAATCTAATAATGCCTGATGATCTGAGGTGGAGCTGAAGCCGTGATGCTAGTGCTGGGGAGCAGCTGCAAAAACAGCAGCTCACTCACCACCTGCTGTGCAGTCCAGTTTCTAACAGGACACCGACAAGTACTAGTCCATGGCCCGGAGGTCAATGACCCTTACTTTAACAGACTATTGTAAATATAAGATAAGGTATGTATCAAAGTCCCTTGAAAAGGTATTTTTTAAATCAAGTTCAAAAAAACTAAACATCTCCATGTTTCGAGAGTTCACACCAAAGATTTTATTATAATTTCGTATTTGCTTACTTATTTTCTGCTCATTATAAGACTATTGAGAAATAATTAAAAATTAAAATAGGAATACTAGAGAGAACAGAAACTAATACAAACACCACGGGTAACAGTGACAAATATTTCTCATAAATATCATCTCAAATTTTATTATTACTGATAAAGTCTTAAATGTACAAGCTGGACACTTCTCTCATTTCTTAATTTAAAAAAGAAAACTTGTAGGGAATGCACTCATTTCATCTTCATGGATATTCTCCACAGTTAAAAAAAACTTAGTAACACATAATATAAATTGATATATGTCTTACCTATTAAAGATTTGATATTTTCTAAGATTAAATCACTAGTAATATTTCCAGATAAATCTTGCCCCAATTCAGCAATCAGCTTGGCATAACCTTCATTCTCTTCTCTTAACAAATTGAATTTTTGCTGCTTATAACTGCAAGTAGATAAACATCATAAAGGGGATAAAATTAATTTCAATTAGCAAGTTTGCATAAGACTCATGTATTCTCATTGAATTTTCTTATCTCTCATATACAATAATCATAAAAATATCTGTTGAAAGTTTACCTCATTGTGTATCTTTTAGGTTAAAAATAACGGTGGTTCATAAAGAGATACCCCAATGTTAATTTCACAGGGAAAACCAGTAACCCAAGGAAAAGATATTGCTAATCCCAAGGAACAATAACAAATCACTATTTCCATCACTAAGAGACTAAGAACATACCCTAAAGTACAGCCATAGTTAATTTAAAAGCACTGAATATTAACTTCTAATATGGAAAAAAAATTAATAGTGGTTTCACACAGGTAACATTTACTGCTGACACAATCATAGGCTACTTTTAAAAGGAAAAAATACTGGACACATGCTAACAGCAACAAAACAAAATCTTCAAACTGCCTTTAGAAACTTCTAGAATTCAAAGTAAGAGTTAAAACAAACACTTAGGTACCTGATTTGCAACATAAAGACGTGTACTTACAAGAGTTTTGTCTTGATTTTAACTGACTTTTGATTGAATTGCTGTGATTGTTTGATCAGCCCTAATGATTCCAATGTTTCTGGATCCAGGCGTTCCTTTAGAACTGTGTCTGAAACTAAATACTGTATTAAAAAATATTAAAGGTGATATATTACTCAGCATTCTAACTATGTATCTACAATCTTAAATATACTCAAAGTGATTATAAAAATATTAAAATTATATTCTATATATCAACTTACAATTTATATTTAAAAAATATAAATATCAGTTCAAAAACTTGGAACTTCAACAAAAATGACTCTCCAACTACTAAAAAATATAACATATAACTCTTTTTTAAAAACTCGCTAAAAAAAATGTATGCTGTACACAACCTATAAATGGCAAGAACTACAGGTGAAATTCTGATTAAAATTGAGTCTGTCAATAGAATTTTCTTTAAGATAATACAGCATTTAAACCTTCTTTGGTTTCCACTAAGTCAAATAAATTCTAGTACAACAAAGACAAGGACATTCTTCCAGGTCTGAGTAAAGGCATTTCTCCTTGGTTCTAATTATGAACATAAAATGTTTTACTAGAC
Organism: Pteropus alecto; assembly: GCF_000325575.1. NCBI lineage: Eukaryota > Metazoa > Chordata > Mammalia > Chiroptera > Pteropodidae > Pteropus > Pteropus alecto. The sequence continues at coordinate 104,206 of NW_006439189.1, forward strand.
AATAACAAGTTCTAGAATTTATTAAACTACCTCCATTGTTTTTCTCCTTGCCTAATAGTTTATGAAAAATTTTTCAGTTTAAAAGCTGCCCACACATCATTTCTACTCATTTGATTGATCAGGAATATCACTGAAGGTTTTATATGTATGGATAGTTTAAGTGATATGGTAGCACATCTATTTCATAGAAATAATTAGCATACCTAATTTTACAAAGCATCCATTTCAAAACCCAAATCTCATCGTCCAGTGAATAGTCACAGTCAAGTGAATGCCAATATCCTTCTCAATTAACATAATTAACTGTGATTACAAATGTTCAATGTAATATTCAGAAAGAAAAAGTATTTTTTTAACTTACCAAACACGCTAATACCAATTGTGTAAAATAGTCTCTCTTGCTTTTTTCTTCTAAACAATTTGTCTCAATATCTATAATGACGAAGGGAAAAAAATTAAAGTTTGATTTTTCTAGACACTCTCCAGTACTATAAGAAGTTACTTATTTTCTTTAAAACTAGCTTATTTAAAAATGCCTGATTCTGAATTTGGGGAAAAAAAATTTAACTAGCAAGTATGAGCTGTCCTTCGTATACATATGAATGCTTAGCATTAATTTCTTCTGATACTGGAGATGACCCTATGACGAATGGCATACCCATAAAATGATAAGTTGATTACACAGGAGCTATGTGCTGGAAGTAGCAAAGTTTCAAAACAATACTGTTTTCAGAAATGGAAATAGTCAAGCAAAGTTTAAAGGACCAATATGTCAGAGAAGCTAAAGAAGAGATTACTTCCTTAGGTGGAAAGGTGAACTGGGTGACAATAAAGATCTCTTCCAACTCTAAAAATCTTATTACTCATGAGATCAAACCCTTGATGTTGGCCACCTTGGTACTATGTACCATGTTTTAACCAAGCTACCTTGCCACAAACTCTATGAAAAGACAGTATTAAAAGATATTAACATCTTTTGAATTACAATTCTAGGTAGCAAACAAATTTATTCAAGATTTTTGTTTTCTTCCTACTTAAAAAATGTTTAAAAACTGAGACCTCCTTGAGTTTCAGTAAATTATTCAGAAAATTTGTCAAAAAATTTTCTGAAATATGGAGGAAATAAAACGATTAGCTCTAAATGCCAGCCATCAAAATTTCAACCAGGATTGGCAGCATTACAAGGTTGATCTCAAGATCATTAACTGATTATATACTATTATCCTATTTTTAAAGTCAACTCATAATTTAGAATGTGCTATAGAAAGAGGCACCAATTTTAGTGATATAATAAAAATTGTCCTCTAAGGGTGTAGGGTTCCCCCTAAATAGATACCTACCACTGCTTTGCTTCATTTTACCTTCTAGTGCCATCACTGAGAATCAAAGAAGAAGGGGATTTATTATCAAATATTGACATTTTCCTGGCTCCTTCTCCACTTTCCCTTTTTGGACAGTGCTATTTCCCAATATCCTGGCCACTGTAGCTGAGCATACAATCAGCTCAAGTGTATTTAAGGAATTTCAGGTGTAATTTATGCAATATAAATTGCAGTACAGTCTCAATCTCTCAATAAGAGTTTTAATCTGTATATATATATATCATCAATCTCTTCCAGAACTCCTAATTGTCTCCCCGCTACCCCATCTTCTGATCTTGGGGTTAGGACTAAACTGGGCCCATTCTTTTAACCAATATCTCTCTACCATCCAAGACCCCTAACGTCCCTAAGATCTGCCTCCAAGGTTCCTAAAATCAGAGCACCTGGGTGGCAGGTTCATCCTCTTCAAGTCAAGTCTGCTCTCCTCTTAGCCATCTGACCTGATTAAGATATCATTTTCTGTATTCTGACCATGTTAGGAAATACTTAATAGAACCTCAATAAATTTCTTAGCTAAGCTATCTCAACAATCAATACAGAACTCTATTATCCCAATTATGTTTTCCCTGTTTTCCTAATCCTTTTTGTCCTAATTCATGAAACCATTCTAATAAATTCATTCATTACCCCGATTCCTCAACCCTGAAACAGTATCTAATAAGTTCTCTTTAATTTCGCCTATGATTTTACTAAAAAGCCCTCAGCCATTTCCAACTCTAGGTCCCAGCATCCCCAACCACCTACCCAGGTCAGAGGTCCCATTAGCGCATCAAGTTACATCAGACTCCCCCTTAATAGATCTCGACCCTTACCCTTAAATGGTTTAGAAAGACAACATGATGTAGTAAAAAGATCATGGGCTCTGGAACCAAAAAGACCCAGGTTTAAACCCTGCATTACTGGCTATTTGGCCTTAAAAAAAAAATCACTTCTCTGAGCTTTGATTTTCTGATCCATACACCTACCTTACACAAGTTGCTGTGAGGAATGAAATGAAATTAAATGTATAACATGATGCCTAGAAATAGAAGGTGCTCCAAAAATGGCACCTACATTATTATTACTATTTTCATCATCATCATCATCATTGTTGTTATTAGAAACAGCTCAGTGTTCTTACTCCTATTCCCCTACCTTGATCTGGGGTCACCCTTGGATCTTTTTTTTTTCTGCCAAGGGTGGGGGTGGGTGAGTGAGGGGGCAGGTGAGGGAAATTCTCTTTCCAAGTTTGCCGTCCTAATCTTGCTTGTAAAAATGGACTGGATAAGCTAAAAGAAATTTCCCGAGAGCAACCAAACATCATCTTCATGAATTCATGTTACTAATAAAAAGCAATGACTTGTAACAATAATTCATATTACTAAGTAACTATGAAGGGAAATATATCCTAATAAGTTAATAAAGAAATTACTAGAACTTACTAGTAAGCTGATAATTAATGATTACCCAAAAAAAGACACAAAATATACTCTTGACACTATCAAGGAATAACGGCTTCCATAAAATGTTACCTACAAATAATTTCAGTCTTACAAATTTATAGGAAAAACAATCTTTTTAATTGAAATGTTTGTTATATTTATTTGTAACAATGTAATCGTAAAAGGTTTCTATTGTTGTTGTTGTTGGCATAAATCAATCAATCCAATAGATAACATGAACATATACTTTATCATCCAAACCAGAATATCTTTAAGATTGAAAGAAAACATTACTAATCATTATTCCAGGAAAAAAAAAAGACTGGGATATATGGTCACCCTATCAATGATGGTCTGCTCTTTTCATTTCTCTCTCGCAGTCTACATACATTTGGCCTGTACTGGACCATTACTGCTATTATAAAATCTGAAACATCCTAAAAGATCAAGCACCAGGCATTTAGATTTTTTGAGATCAAATTCCAGACTCTCAGTAATACATGTAAGTAACCAATCTATTTAAGTAACTTATCTAATTCTAGGAATTAAGATTAATGAGCTAAAATAATTCATTTCAGCTTGACAAACTCTGAGGTTAAGTCTTATTTTAAAGTGAATACTATGTCTGGTAATGTTTTCTATTAGACCAAAGTTATAGAAAGCATAAGACTGATGGGGGAAACAGTGCTCAAAGTTATTTTAACATATCAGATCTAAAATTAAAGAAATTTTTAATATACATTATTTTTTTAAAAATCCATGCTTCCCATGGAGGGACACTACCTTTTGCTCTAAGTCAAAGAAATATTCCTTTTTTATCTTGCATGAATTCTTATTTACTCTGGACAAATAGAGAAGTTGTTATTTCCAAAGCTGGTTTCTCATCCTCAAAACAAAAGTACTTTTGATTACTTTGGCTCTTCGTGCTCTTTCTAAAATTAAGAATAATCAAAAGAGTAAAATAGTAAATATCTCTTGAGTGTCCTAAGTTGGAGATTCTGACATTCATTGATAACCTGCATTGAATAAGATTAATTATGTGGTTACTAAAATCTGAATAATTCAGACTAACTTCAGAAAACTTGGCTTCTTTACTTGAAATGACTTAATTTAGCTCAATTTTATATAAAGATACATTCTGAAAAAACTCAAACTATTTGAATTATAAAAACTATAAGCTAGTTTATAAGTGATTATACTCAGTTGACTTACAATACTATATTCTCTATAAAGTACAAAAACAATATATTCTAGATTTGTAGAAACATTTGTACATTTATAAAATCCTTAGTTTAAAAGGAAATATTTTATTTAACACATTACATTAATTTACCAAACAGCACTTTTTACAGGTGAAATAAAGACTTAATACCTACCTAATATGCAGAATACATCAGCAAGAATGGAGGGCATATCCTCACGAAATTCCTAATTTTAAAAATATAATTATTCATAATAAATACTAGAGTAACATATCAGCAAGTATGGCTTCAGAATAACATTTCTCAGTAAAACTTAAAAACTAACAAAATCCCAATACCACAGATAAAATTCTTCAAGTTTCGTAACACAGAGAAAATTTTAAAAGGCAGAAAACAGTTGAAAAAAGGTTTAAATGTCTACCACAAAATAACTTGATTTAAAAAATAGAAACCTAAACAAGCACCTCAGGAAATATTAAGAGCAAAAAAGAATAACATTTTTCCAATGAAGTTATATGTTAGAAACCACTGGAATTTTGAGTATCTCACACCTACATAAGGCAAAACTGTTAAAATGGTATATTTTTCATCCAAAACTTTAAATGTTGTGCTCATGCTCAACCCAACACTGAACTGATCTATGCAAAAATTACAGTGGTATCAGACGAACAGAAATCTAAAAAATACAAAAACAATTCTGAAGTGTTGTTCCATAATTCAAGATTCTCTAAATCTAAAGAAGAAAATAATTAGCAAAAATCTATCTTTATTTCCCTTAAGGACTGACGCCTTTGGAGAAACTGACTCAAAATTCTCCCCTCATTTCTGCATGAAAACTTCAGCACATCCCACTCCCATGCCCAATTTTAGAGCCATTTTCTGTTAGTTTGCTGGCACTATTTTCAGAGACTAAAGGAAAGAAATTTAATACTAAAGAACAAACTGGCATCTGTAAGAGAAATGCAAGATGTGCTTCCGTGGGTAAGTATGGGATAGTGAGATCTGGGACTACGAGAAAGCCACGACAAAGACAATCCAGCTGCAGAAATATATGACTATATCACTGAGGACTCAAAGGAAAGTGGAAGGTAAGTAAGAACCAAATACACATTAAGTTCGTTTGGACTATTCATGTTCAATAAATGGGAAAGTATTAGAATCAGATTACATAACATTAAACCCTACCTACATCGATGTCCAATTTATAGAACGAAATAACCTTAACTGTGGACTAGACTTCAGTCTCAAGTTTCTTAAGGACTATGAACTTTGGCTATGTCTACTTGAATGCAAGAACTCAAGATACTTGAAAATCAGAAATAATAGAGCAAGACAAGAGTTTTCAAGCATGGAATATTAGTTGTTTAAGAAACAGGCTACTCCAACATGACTATTGCTGCCGTTATCAGATACAGACAGTTTAGGGATAAAAAAGAAACTCATATTAAACCCCTACTGCTCAAATACATCGCCATAGGTGTTGGGGGCGGGGGGTGGGGTAGGGAGGGAATCACAACAATTAAACATAGAAGTTCTTTAAGACTATCTTCAGGAAATTAGCAACCCTAACAGAAAGAGGCTACAGAAGCTTAAAACAGCACAAGGGAAATTTGTACTAATATGAAGAAACTCCAGGTCCTACATCAGTAATATTTATTATGAAAGCTGTTCGTAACTGGGCAGATCATTTTATTTATACAAGTTTAAAATCCAGCCTAATGATAATAGAATAATACACCACTTGTAAAAACTCAAACTTAACTACTGGTTTACAAAAGACACCCTTAACACCCTTAAAATCTGAGAGCTCGTCTTTCAATTCAAATACCAAACAACGATGAAAAGTATCTGGTTTGAATTTAACTTAAATTATCCAATAAAAGAGTGAAGCAGAATAACCACTTAAAGGTTAAGAAAAAATACAGTTAATATTTTCTAAAACAACCAACAAACACATATTGGCATCAAGTAAACATTAGAGCTGTACAATCTCAATTTAAAATAATTCAATCCTCAATTTAGAAAATAGATTTAATTTCTAAACATAACCAAAAACAAAAGAAAATGCCTTGATATGCTATATTGCTAGAAAAATAGTCTAGCCAAATTATTTTTTATAATAGCATTTTAAATTAACTACACCTTGATTTTATTACAATGAGACTTTATTTTGCCTTCTCAGCTTACCTAACATTTTCTGCTTTACTTACAACCATACAAAAAGATTAAAATATCTTCATTTCTGTCTAGCAACAATGGCTTACCAATATTTCCTTATGACATTCACTACTATAATTTTGAATAAAATGAAATACAAGGTATACGCTTCAAAGATTTTTGTATCTAAGGCAAAAAGAAATATGTAACAATTATTAAATTAAAAAACATATACACATATATTTATATACTTACACTAATGTCATTAAGAACATTAGATGCCTGTTCATGCTTTAGATTTCCTTTAATGACATGGTATGAAAGCTCATAGAGAGCTTGCTGGAAATCTGTTGAATATAAAAGAAAGAGTATAAGGACATTGAACATGAAAGGGAGACCCTCTGGGGAAGACCTATATTATTTCCTACTTCTCAGAATTATTATAAACATCAATAACATAAAAAAATTTTTCTAAAGCTTTACTTTAGCAGGTTTTTTTCCTTTCATTTTCACAAAAAGACAATACGAAAGAAAACAGAAGTTAACCTTGACTCCACTACTATAATGTAACTTTTGCTTGAGCATTTCCTTCCAATCTTCTTTTATACCTCTATATATTTTACATATTTGCATTCATAACATACATCATTTGGTATTCTGATTCCCCTACTTTTAAAAGCATTTTCTCATGCTACCAAAGTCTCCAAAATTATTTTCAATAACTACACAGAACTCTAGCAACTTGATATAAACTGACCATTCCTCCCACCAGCAGATTGTACATGTTTTTCTAAATATATTCAAATTATAGTCAATTCAATCCAGGGCTACATGGACAACAGGTAAGGAATAGCAATAAATATAAAATCAGGTTTTATCCATATCCTGCTGTCAAAGAATTTTCTCTCCAAATCAAAATCTCTTTTCTCCTCTATATTTCTATCAGAATTCAAACTAAAATAATTACATACACACATACATACATAAAAGGGCAGTTCTATGAGAACTATCAACCACAAGTAGTCTCATTCACTACTAATTAGCATAGCCCCCTTTCCTAGAGAAGAAATTATTTTTGGGGGGGGGGAGTGGAATTAATAGTCAGGTGAACACCTCCTTCTAGCCATCTTTTTCTTTAGTTCCATACATTAAAAACTTTACTTCCTTCCTCTCATTAAAAGTAAGAAAACAAATGTCTTAAAATACTAATGTAAAATAAAGCCGATTTATAATCTCCTTTTGAGGGGAATCAAAAATCTTTCAGGGTAAAATATCAAGTAAAAAAAATATTTAAAAATCTTCTCCCTTGATTTGACTACTAGTCACAAAAAAGAAACATAATAGAAACCAAAATTTATATCAATCCCCCTTTGAACGATGAAAATAATATTTTACAATGAAATAAATTTGTCCATTATTTGCTGAAGAAATATAGCAGGATTATCCCAATTCCTTATGAAGATTTAAATGTATTTACCTTTTATTATCTATATTCCACCTTTTTTCACAAATATGCCTTCATTATGCTTATAATAAATTATATAAAAGCTAAAATGCAAAGGAAAAACTTCCTACTTGTTAGTATGGTAGAAATACGGAGTCAATACCATGCTTTTGATTTCTATTAATAAAATTCTTTTACAACAAATAATACTCAAAGTCATCTGGATAAAACTAAGATTTTTTTTGTTTAAGCAATCACTCTTAAGACAAAACAACTGAACATAAACTAAATTCCCATAAGAACATGGGCTCATAGGGGCTGAGGGAATTCTAATCTTAATCACAGAAGGAGATTAAAATAGAGAACAAACGGCCCAGATCATTTTGCTGATACTAAGTAACATAAAAACATTGTAATGTAATCCACAAAGTAGCAAAAACAGTCCCCAATTAACATGTTATTTAAATGCCCATTTAAGTGGTTAGGAACTCCTACTATATTTTATCTATAAAAAAAGACTAGCCCCACAAAATCTTGTAAAATCTATACTAAAGTTGAAAAACTTTACATTTACAATGAGGAGGAAAATTTACAAAGTTTATAATTATACACAAAAAAATAAAAGATTTTATTTTAAGCTAACATTTCAGAAAAAGCAGTTTTAAGAACAGTCACAAAAGGAACTTCTGGAGATTCTTACATGTTCATTGTTGGATGTGAACACTGAAGACACCAGTTTTTGGTTACATTGAATATCATTAGGACTACTCATGTTTATCAGCCATCATTACAATGTTATCTTACTGAGGGAAGGGATTTATAAAAAGAACAAGGTGAAGTAGTGTGTGCAAAGGAAATTGCCTGCCTGAAATGAAATCAGTTCAAGGGAGGGGAAGAAAGGGAAAGGGCAGAGGAAATACTACCCCAACTCAATCTCCCTTAGATAGAACAAAGGAAATTCTGAAGAAACATTAACTTTCCTGCATGGACTACCAACCGGGGCTCTCAAACCAAAGCTTGACTGTTGGCAGATATCAGCCAAAGAGTGTATGTGTTGAGGAAGTAGGCAAGAGCAAGCCAAAGAGAGCACCAGCAATTCAGGCAACGAGACCATCATACTCATAACTACTTTTGGTTTCATAGGTGAATCAGAACAAGCATGCAATGGGATAGTTATTAATGATCCACATAGTCCTCGTTTAAAACTAAAAGAGTAATCAGTCTGTGTTGTGCTATTTATAATTTTTCTGAGAATTCTTTCTCTTATCCACTTAAGGTCTCAATCCCAAACAAGATCAGTTAACTGAAAAGTTAAAAACTTGTTTTAAACATGGGGAAGAAAAAATTAAGTTTCCAAGTGCTTTTAAAAAGGAGTCTTTTATTTTTACTTTCTTACACTTCTGTCAGTCGACTGACTTATTCAAAAAAGAAGACATTATACCAACCTCAAAAACCTTTATGATTGGTCATGCAATTTTATAAGCAGAACGAATTGGAATATTGAGGACTCAGGTCTTATCCAAATGACAGAAAAAAAATGGCTCATTCATTTGTCAAAAACTGCTTTCCACTCAAAACACCAAATTTTCTTTTAAAAGTATATGCTCTCATATTAATATTTAATTTTTGGTAAGACAAAAGTAAATATATCTATAGAAAAACATTCTGTTTTTAATCTACTATTCACAAAGGTGTAATTTAAATAATTACAATGAATTTTATCTAATCATTTTTGGTTTAAAATAGAATACTCGTTATGAATTATTTTTTCCAGATTGAAAAAAAATGTTATAGGTTCTTCACACACTGAAAGCTTTAAATGCTTTAAACTTACTAGATATAATTATTTTTGGTTTTGTCCTTCCTTTTCTAAATCCATATGCCTAATTTTAAATTAATGAATGTTAAATAGTAACAATTTTCAAAATTAAAATAACTAGAAATTTATAACCTGTTTAATTATATAATATTTTACTTAAACCATATTTGTGATATGCAGTAAACAACTCCTTTGCTTTTAATGTTTTCCATGACAACTGCCTTTAACAAGATCCCCAGATACCACCTAAACATAACCAGCTTTAGTAAAAACACTGAGTCTCAGTTTCTGGAAATTTCCCAATGTAAATAACATTACAATAGTTTTTCTTTCCATGCTAGGTTTTCTCTTCTGTTTATGATTGATAACTAGCCTCTGTAATTTTTTAATATAGCTAGCAACTGCTGAAATTTAACTAAATATACCATGTCACAATTATAAAAGCCAAGCAGTATCATGACTATTATAAGGGTCAAATGACATCCTTATACAAAAGATGTACAGTCTTATACAGTTTTAAAGTTAACTATAATATGTTCATATAAAAGCTTCATATAATGTGAGCTATTTATACTTTTTGTTTTTGTTCTAACAATTTCATGGAAAACAAGATATTTATTAATATTGACCAAGCCAAAAAAATAATAGCTATGATACTTTTAAAAGTCTTACCTCTATACGTCGAACTATCATGGCTTTTATTTTCACTGAGGATCCGGCATAAATGCAAACTAGAATAAAACAGAAACAGTCTTCATTAATTTCAAATCCTAACATAGATGATCTTTACAAAGCAAATTATATCAACTAAAAATACTTGGAAATGTATCAGATGTTTAAATCCATTAGTTTAAAATGAGAATAAAACAAACCTAAAAACCCTAATTTGTCAGAACTGGAGGATGCTAGTGAATCAATTCATTATTTTGACAACTGGTAAAATAAAAAATCAAGCACTTATTTTGCCTTCATATATGAACCAACAGTTGATAAGAAATATCTCTGTATTGAGGTATTTCAGCTAATAAAGAATGACAGAATTACAGCATCACCATTTTAAGATTCCTAATATACTGAAAGATCCAGGCATCTATCGATGGCTGTTCATATCACAAGAGACAATCAGACATTATGTGCTTCCTGATCCTAATGGAAGAATACACCATCCACCTATAGGACAATGACCTATTATCTTCAACAAATATATTGCTATGAAAAATAAATGATGAGGGATCCTCAGAGTAAAAAATGCATAACAGATATATCAATCATGAGAGATATATCAATGTGTGGATCCTTACTTGGATTCTGTTTCAAACGAGTATTTTAAAAATTAACTTTTATGAGTCAATTGGAATATTTTATATTCCATCTTTAAGAGATAGATCCAGAAATATTTACAGATAACATGATATTTGCTTCAATACAATGGAGAAATGGGTGGGGTTATAGATGAAACAGGATTGGCCAGCAATTGACAACTATTGAAGCTGGTTAATGATTTCATTGGGCCTATTATACTATTCTACTTTCTTGTCCATTTTAGATTATTTCCAATAATAAAGTTTAAATGCAGAAATTGAATTTTTTTCAAAAAAAAATTGAAAAAAACTTGTACTTTGAATACTTCATTAGATTAATTTAAATATAGCAAAGAAGACTAGATATACAGGCTACAGTGAAAACAGGTATGCTTAACTAGAATGCCAGAAAAGCGAGAGAATGGGACAAAAGCAATATTTGAAGAAATAGTAGTCAAGAATTCAGTTTTTCAGAACTGAAGTGAAATCCACATCTGGGCACATTATAGTAAAGCTACAGAAAACCAAAAACAAAATTCTTTTAAGCAACTAAGAAAAGAAAGAGTATTATCTTAATCACTTCTCAACAAGAACACTGAGTACCAGAAAGAGCTAAAAGATACATTTAAAGGGGTTAAAAAAGTATCTGACAACCTAAAATTCTATACCCAAAAAAACAGAGTTCCAAAGAAAAGCAAAATAAGGACTGAACTTCAAACAATAACTGAGTTCACACACTAAAAGAAAAGCTTAAGGAAATTCTTTAGGCAATAGTAAAATGATCCTAAATAGAATCTGCAGCCAGAAATGACAGGAAAAAAAAGGTATTAAGTATATGGGTAATTCTAAATGACTATTAACTGAATAATAATAATAATAATAATAGTGTCTTGTGGTATTTAAACATGTGCAATGTTAAATATATGGATAAATGGAAAATATTAGAACACATTAAGATTAATGTGGGTTTATCTCAAATACATGAAGTTGATTCAAATTAATTCACCAGATTAAACTGACTTTTTAAAATCACACTATAGTTCAATCGATGTATAAAAGATATTTGATAACATTCAATATCCATTATTGCATTTTAAAAAAAGACTCTTAGAAAAACAGGAATAGAGAGGTACTGTTACGATTTGATAAAGCAGCAATTCTGATAGTATGGTTCACAAACCCTTGATCCCCAAGACACTTTTTGGAGTTCTGCAAGGTCAGAAATATGTTTGTAATAATACTAAGTTTTCATTTACCTTTTTTTGCTATACTGACATTTGCACTAACAGTTCAAAAGCAAAGGAAGACAAATGGCACCTTAGCATGTATCAAGGCAGTAGCACCAAACTAACTCACTTAATTCTTCATAATCAAGAAACTGAAAGAAAGAATAAAGCCGATGTCACGTAAGATGTCACCAAGCAGTTACATTATATTTTTTATGACTGTTCAAAAACAAAAGCCAGTTTCACTTAAGAATGTCTTTGATAGGAGTGACATCAGCAAGATGGCAGCATAGGAAGCCCCAGGCCTTCCTTCCTCCCATAGAAACACTGATTCAAAAACGGTACACATACTAATTCCCTTTATGAGAAATTCAGAAACCACTTAAGAGGCTCCTGTATCCTAGGTGAGCACTAAACCAGCTGCATCAAAGTGGGTAGGAAAATTCATAACACCCTTTCACCATGATCCCTCCTTCTGGCACAGCACCACACAATTGGAAGGAAATTCCAAGCTCCCAAATTCTCCCTGGAGAGAAAAAGAGAAAACTGAACTGTACATCTAACATTCTGACTTGGGGTGGGGGGGCGGGGGACAGGATAGGCGCTGCCTGAGGATCTAGTTTCTTTCTCAAGCATCTTGGAGCACAGACAGAACCTGGCTTACTCTAGGTGCTTAGGGCCTGCTAAACACAAAAAAAAAGAGCTGGGTGGTGAGCTGCAAATCCAGAAAACCCAAAGTACAGCAAAGACCAAGAGAGCTAAGAAACCTCTCCTTCAGGAGAGAAAGAAGACTGGAGTGTGTCCAACATTCCAGCTTTTGGGGGGACTTCCTGAGAGACTAGCCTGACCTAGAGTGCTGACAGTTCTTGGTGTACTCTAGCTGCTTAGACGTCACTAAAAACAAAAAAGAGCTAGGTGATGTAATACAACAGATGGATATCAGAGGATGTAAACGAGTACACGCTTCTGAAAAAAAGAAACTGGAGAATCCCTCTAATCTGGAATCAATACATCTAAGTCTAGAGAAGACATATCTAGAGAAAAGGTTTGAGAGGTAGCCAGAATCTGTAACCAAAATGATTAGTAAAGGCCTTTCCATGTACTAAGCCAGTCCATAAAGACTGGGAGAGAAGTGTTTTCCAAATGCAATGAAACCAACACAAAATTACAAGGAACATAAAGAAACAGAGAAAATTACCCAATTAAAGGAACAGAATAAGTCTCCAGAAACTGACCCTGAAGAATTAGAGGCACATGAATTATCTGACAAAGAATTTAAATTAACCATCATAAAAATGCTCAACGAGCTCAGGAAACTGATGCATGAACGAAATGAGAATTTCAGAAAAAAACATGGAAAATATATTTAAAAATTTAGAACTAAAGAATGTAATAACTGAACTGAAAAATTCACTAGACAGGTTAAACAGGATAGCCACATGCAAAAAAAATGAAACTGGACACTTATACCAAAACACAAATTTGAACTCAAAATGAATTAAGTACATAAACATAAGACCTGAAACTATAAAACCCCAAGAAAAAAAAACTAGGAGGAAAGCTTCATGACATTGATCTTGGCAATAATTTCCTGGATGTGACACCAAAAGCATAGATGACAATAGCAAAATCAGACAAGTGGGACATCAAACTAAAAACTATGTGCTCCGCAAAGGAAACAACAGACTGGAAAGGCAACCTACAGAATTGGAAGAAAATATCTGCAAACCATGTATCTGATAAGGGGTTAATATCCAAAATTTATAAGGAATGTATCTACAACTCAATAACAAAAAGAAAAAAAAAAACCTCATTTAAAAATAGGCAAAGGACTTGAATAGACATTTCTCCAAAGAAAATATACAAATGGCCAATAAGCACATGAAAAGATGCTCAACACCTTAGTCACCTGGGAACT
>NW_006439189.1:118145-119193 GCF_000325575.1 Pteropus alecto
AAAAAAGGAGAGGTAAGGATTGTTATCCAAAATATACACAAGAACTCATAACACTCAACAATAGAAAACAACTCAATTTAAAAATGAGCAAAAGACCTTAACAAACATTTCATCAAAGAAGATATACAGATGGCAAATAAGCACAGGAAAAGATGCTCCACATCTATATCAAGGAAATGCACATTAAAACAATGAGATACCACCACATACCTATTAGAATGACCAAAATTTGAAATATTGCCAACAGTAAATGCTGGTGAGGATATGGCACAATAGAAGCTATCATTCATTGGAACACAGTTTGGTAATTTCTTACAAAACTAAACATATTGTAGCTAAAAATTTCTTCTTATAATCCACTCCTTGGTATTTATCCAAAGGAATGAAAACATTTCCACACAAAAACCTGCACACAACTGTTTAGAGAAGCTTTATTTATAATTCCCAAAATTTGGAATCAACCAATGTGTCCTTCAATAAGTGAATGGTTAAATAGTGGCACATTCACACAATGGAATACTGTGCGGCACTGAACAAAAAAACTATCAAGCTATAAAAAGACAGAGAGGAAACTTAAATGCATATTACTAAGTGAAAGAAGCCAATCTGAAAAAGGTTACATAGTGTATGTTTCCAAGTACATGACATTTTGGAAAAGGCAGAACTGGAGACAGTAAAAAGATCAGTGGTTGCCAGGGCTTGGGGGTAGGAGGAATGATGAATAGGCAGAGCACAGAGGATTTTTAGGGCAGTGAAAATACTCTGTGTTAGTATAATGATGGCTGCACATTATTATACATTTGTCCAAACTCAGAGAATGTACAACACTAAGAGTAAAGCTAAAGGTACACTATAAACTTTGGGTGATTATGATGTGTCATGTAGGTTCATCAATTGTTAACAAATGTACTACTCTGATAGGTAATTTTGATAATGGGGAAGGCTACACATGTGTGAAGGTAGGGGGTAAATGGGAAATCTCTGTACCTTCTGCTCAATTTTTCTGTGAAACAAAAACTGCTTTAAAAATCATAATTCTTTAAAAAAC
>NW_006439189.1:119294-123266 GCF_000325575.1 Pteropus alecto
TGATAGGAACATAAAATGGTGCAGCTGCTATGAAAAACAGTTTGGAAGTTACACCAAATATATATGATCCAGCAATCCCACTTCTGAGTATTTATTCATAAGAGTTGAAATCAGGATCTCAAAGAGGTATCTGCACTCTCATGTTCATCGCAGTATTATTCACAGTAGTCAAGAGGTAGAAAAGACCCAAATATGCATCCATAGATGAATGTAGAAAGAAAATGGGTTATATACATACAATGGAATATCATCCAGTCATAAAAGGAAATTGTGTCATATACTGCGACATAGATGAACCCTGAGGGCAGTATGCTTAGCGAATAAGTAAGTCACAGAAAGATAAATACTGCATGATTCCACTTATATGAAGTATCTAAAGTAGAATCTTGATGGTTAAGGGGCTAGGTGGAAAGAGAAATGGGGTGCTACAGTCCAATGGGTATAATATTTCAGTCGTACAAGATAAAAAAAAGTTCTAGAGATCATTGTACAGCATTGTACTTATTATTGTTATACTGTTCACTTAAAATTTTTAAGGTTGATCTCATGCTATGTGTTTTTAGCTACAATAAAGAAAATGCCCTAGGTAAAATAGTAAAAATTATTAATTCTATTAAATTCTGGTTTTTTTGAACATGTATTTTTCATATTCCATGTGACAAAATGAAAAGTACACAGAAGCATTTATGCCACATACCAAAATACTATGGTTGTCTCAAGGAATATCACTTATGCAATTGTTTGAATTGTGACCTAAAATAGCTGCTTTTTCACAGAACACCATTTTAACTTGAAAGAACTGACAAACTGGTTATTCAGACTTGTATCTTTGGCAGGCATCTTTCTCAAAAATGAACCAAGTGAGCCAGTCACTTAAAAAAACAACAACAACAACAACTAAGAATTTGTTACCAATGATAAAATGTAAGGTTTCAAACAAAAATTAGAATTTTGGAAAACTTATATCTGCTACCATGGACTTAACTGGTTCCCAATTCATAAGTGATGGTACTAAGTAATATGGTTTTTGATACTATACAATGTATTGTGTCAATATCTGGAAGAGCTGCTTCACTCAGTGAACCAATGTTTTCCAACTAACCAATGCATGATGTTACAAAATAATACATGAGTAAAAGATTCCAAGTAAGAGACAAATAGGTTTTAATTTAACGAATTACAAAAAAATCACTGATGTGGTTTTGGATTTGGCATCGCAACACGTTATTAAGAAACTACCACTTGACAAATTCTGACATGATATCAAAGAAGAATATTTGCAATTATCTGAAAAGACTATTAAAATTCTCCTTCTGCCAACTATTATCTGCGTGAGGCTGGATTTTCTTCATTATACATCAACCACAACAATATTTTGCAACCCCTACCTTCACGGCATACATAAAATATAAATTCCAGTTAGGTAAGACTTAAAAATGAAAAGCAAAATAATGTTTCCAGAAAATCAGAGGAGGACAAGTTCATTAACCTTGAAACGGGGGAAGACTACTTAAACACAAAAGTCCTAATCATAATGCAAAAGAATGATAAATTTGACTAAAGTGAATAACTTCTGTTCATCAAAAATCACCATTATGAGTGGAAATGCTAACCAAAGTATATTTGTCACACATACAGTATAACCCAAAAAGGGTGCATATACAAACTATATAAAGAAATCCTACAAATCAATAAAAGAAACACAAACAATCCAATAGAAAAATGGGAAAAAGAGGCTTTCCATAAGAAATCAGAAGTATGAATGACCAATAACATATAAAAAGATGACTATGAAAACATAAGCCCCAATAAAATACCATTACATAGATATCATACTGACAAAAATTTTAAAGTCTGACAATATTAAATGTTAGCCAGGATGTGAAGCAAGGTGAACTCTCATACACTGCCAGTAGGAGTATATTTTGAAATAGTTTCACAATATCTAGTAGAGCTGAGGTTAATTACAATCTAAAACCCAAGGATTCTACACTTAATTATATATTCCACAAAAACACATGCTTGTTTATACCAAGATGCTTATACAAGAACGTTTCTGGACTTCTGGTCAAGATGGCATAGGAGGTAGACACTGTGCTTGTCTCCTCTCACATGAAAATTACAACAAAACTACAGAACAATCATCATTGTGAGTCACCTGGGGTCTGGCTGAAAAGAAGTCCTACAACTGGGGACATACATAAGAGGCCACCCCAAGACAGGTAGGAGGGGCGGAGATGCAAAACAAGCAGGTCCCACAACCACATGTGGTGGGTGAGAATCAGGAGGGATATCATGGCTGCAGAGGTCTCCCTGGAGAAGTGAGGGGTCCCAGCCCCACACTGGGCTCCACAGCCTAGGATTCCAGTGCCAGGAAGAGAAGTTCCCACAACTTCTGACTGTGAAAACCAGTGGAGACTATAGCTGAGTGAGATGGAGGTCTGCAGGAGTCGTAGACGTTCCTCTTGGAGGGCCCATACAAGGACTTGCTTGGTGACGAACTTACCCAGTGACAGACTCACTTGCTCTGGGCTCCAGCGCTGTGGCAGCAGCTCAAAAGGTGCCAGAGGCACACAGGGAGGAACTGAGTTGTCTGGCTCTGGGGCAAGGACTGGAGGGGCAGCTTTCTCCTGGACAGAAGTGCTGGCAGTATCCACTGTTCCATTATTCCTTTGTTGAGCCCGTCCCCCTTCCCCGCATGCAAAAATGGACAGCAGCCATATCTGAGTCTCTAACCTGGCTAACACAGGTCATGCCCACCTTGTTGATTCCCTGAGACCCTGCCCCACCCAACTTGTGGGCCCACCCAAGCCGCCTCAAGTGTTTTTTTTCCATGCAAATGGCTTGTTTTATTTAGCTCATGCTGTGGGCTTTCTTAAAATCTCTCAAAGGCTCCAAAGAAAAAAAAAGGCAGCATCTGGCCTCAGAGTACCCTGTACCTATTGCTGAGCAGTCCCAAGCTCCGCACTAGTGGCAGGCTGACTTCAGTTCCTGGCTTGGCCTCTTGAGGCAACTCTAGGCCCAGCATGGGTGGCAGCCATCTGCAGATTGCTTGGTGACTATTGCCAGGTAGTCCCAGAAATGCACAGGCTGTGGCTGAACTTGGCCTGCACCTGGGCACCTCCCTGGACCGGCCCACCCAGTGGCCTGCTTTGACCAGAGCCAGAGCACCACCCAGGGCTGCACCTGAGGAGGACACACCTGAAGGGCAGACTAGGCAGGCACCAGAGCCCTGCTAAACTGAATCCTGCTCCTTAGGGTCAGCCCCTCACTGGCCAGTCCTCACAACCAATTAGACTGAGGATCAATCCCACCCACTGACATGCAAACAGCAACCAAGGCTCACCTACAACAGAGGGCACACACAACCCAAACAAGGGACACACCTGGAGCACCCGGCTCAGGTGGCCAGGGAAGACTGTGACACTGGGCTCCATAAAACACTTACTACATAAGGCCACTCTATTATAAAGACTGGGAGACTTAGGAGTCCTTCCTAATACATAGAAACAGACACAGGGAGGCAGCCAAAAATGGGGAGACAAAGAAACATGTCCCAAATGAAAGAACAAAACGAAGTTCCAGAAAAAGAATTAAACAAAATGGAGAAAAGCAATCTACCAGATGCAAAGTTCAAAACAATGGTGATAAGGATGCTCAATGAACTTAGGGGAAGAGTAGAGGAACTCAGTGAGAACTTTAACAAAGTGATAGAAAACATAAAAATGAAAAAGAGGAATTAAAAAACTATTTAAAGAAATAATGGCGGAAAAGCTCCCTAATCTGGCTAAGGAAATAGACATATAAGCCCAGGAAGCACAGAGTCCCAAACAAGATGAGCCAAAACATGCCCACACAAAGACACAACATAATTAAAATGCCAAAGGTTAAAGACAAAGAGAATCTTAAAAGCAGCAAGAGAAAAGCAATTATCTACAAGGGAGCTCCCATAAGACTGTCAGCTGATTTCTC
>NW_006439189.1:123295-137530 GCF_000325575.1 Pteropus alecto
GGCACAAAATATTCAAAGCACTGAAAAGCAAAAACCTACAACCAAGATTACTCTATCCAGCAAAACTATCATTTAGAATTGAAGGACAGATAAGGAGCTTCCCAGAAAAGAAAAAGCTAAAGGAGTTCATCACCATCAAGCCAGTATTACAGAAAATGTTTGAGGGAATTCTTTAAGAACAAAATGTATCAAAAATACGAATAATAAAATGGCAATAACCTCATATCAACAAGTAGTTGAAATGAAAAAGAATTAAATGCTCCAATCAAAAGATAGGGTAGTTGAACGGATAAGACTCTTACATAAGCTGCCTACAAGAAACTCACTCCAGATCAAAAGACACAAAGACTGAAAGCAAAGGGATGGGAAAAGATATTTCATGAAAATGGAAATGAAAAAAAAATCTGGGGTAGCAATACTTATACCAGACAAAATATACTTTAACCCATGTCCCATTTGCCTCAAGAATACTCACTGACAGTTCTTGCGGCTACAGTGTTTACCTTGAAATAACTCACAGATTACAGTCCTAACCTTATCTCCAAAGTTAATCACAAAATATCTCATTTTTATAATTATTTTTGCATCACTCTAGTATATCAACAGTCTTTGGAAACAAATGAGATTATGCTATTTATAGCATTGTTTTTAGCAGTGGTATTTCCATTTACAAAATATAGTAATTCTAAATCACAGAAAATGTCAAATCCTAGATGTTCTGCTTTGTGTTATGTGCTTTGAAATTTACCACATAAAAAAATTATTAAATACTGATCAGCATATACATTTCTGTTACATTAGAACTAGATACAAGTTCTGTTTAGAAATAACTCCAAGAACAAATTTTATATTTTTTCACATTGAAAATCAGTCAGATTTGCTTTAGCCTCCAAGAGCATGTTTATGTAAAATTAATGTTGGCAATGCAATGCACTTTTTTTCTAAATGAGAAACGGGTTAAAACAAAGGCTATACCAAGAGACAAAGGAGGATGCAGTAATCCCATTTCTGGGTATTTATCCCAACAAACCCAAAATACTACTTTAAAGAGACATGTGCATCCATATGTTCACTGCAGCATAGTTTATAAGAGCCAAGATTATGGAGACGACCTGGATGTCCATCAATGGATGAATGGATCAAGAGGTGGTACATATATACAATGGAATATTCCTCAGCCATAAAAATAAATGAATAAATGAAATCTTATCATCTGCAAAAACATGAATGGACCTAGAAGGTTTTGTGCTGAGTGGAATAAATCAGACAGGAAAACACAAATGCCATTTGATTTCACTTACATATGGAATCTAATGAACAAAATAAACAAAACAAACTCACATATACAGAGAACATTTTGAGGGTTGCCAGATGGGAAGAGGGTTGGGGAGTTGGTGAAAAAGGGGAGGGGATTAAGAAATACAAATTGGTAGTTATAAAATAGTCATGAGGATGTAAAGTACAGCATAAAGAATATAGCCAAAATATTGTAATAACTGTATGATGTCAGATGGGTACTAGATTTATCAAGGTGATCACTTTGTAAGTTATAGAAATGTCTAATCACTATGTTGTACACCTGAATCTCATATAATACTGTATGCCAATCATAATTGAAAAATAAAAAAATATTTTTTAAAAATGTTTCTACTGGTGCAGTTGGTAATAGCAAAAAAACTCAAAACAACAAATTTGTTCATCAATAGCATAAGAAATCAACAAATTGTGGAACTGTTATACAATGGAGCATCTTGTAATTATGAAAATCAAAATACCACAAATACTTGCAAAAGCATGAATGGATCCTAAAGACAAAATGTTGAGCAAAAGCAGCCAGATGCAATAGAATACACCTCCTCTGATTCCATTTATATGAAGTCTAAGAAGAACAAACTTAAACTTATTGAATAGCAAAACCGAAAATAAAAGTAAGGAAGAAAAAACCATAAATAGGATAATGGCTACCTCAGGGGAAGTAATGAAAGTGCAATCAGCAAAGGAGGTTATGTGGTCTTGACCTGGGTGTGAGTTACATGGGTGTGCATCTTGGAGATTCTTTAAGCTCTACATTTAGGTTTTATGCACCTTTCTGTATTTTTTTTAATTTCATAATTTAGGAAAAGAAATAATCTTATTACAAGTTGTACAAGGCTCTAACAAAAAAAAAGAAACAATGAATGCAGATGTTTCTTACTCTTATGTCTAGCAATCCTTTTTCCATAGTCAATAAATTAATTTTAAGACTTATAGAATATGCTTATATATCACACCTAAGGTGAAATGTGATGCCATATTACAATAATTCAAAGAGAGTATCTACTTTGTGAATTATCCAAGTCTTGAAGCTCACCTCTGTCTTTTAATTATTTCAATACTCTATCATCAGGACGAGCAGTGTAAGGTTGTTAAAAGTCAATAAACTTTTCCTGGTCAACATCTCACTTGTACGTCTCACAAAATTATTTTCAAAACCAAATAAAAAGGCCTTGCCAATGGAAAACAATTACTGAATTAAATCTGCATAGTGTGAAAATCTCATATAGTTATTAGTTTTTCACCAACTCCTATTTTTAAAAGAATTCAGAGAGTACTTTAGGAATGGTAAAATAAACTGATTTAAGTTTGATCCCAAGTACTTTCAACTACTTCCCTGGAGAACTAGACAGACCTTTCAATGTGTTGAGAACAGTGGTTAACTTTCTAATTTCTCAAAATATGTTAAACCTACCACAAGTGTGTCCAGAAAACAAAATCAATCTTCCTTCCAATAGGCAGCACAGAAATATCATCTGCTTCAGATTAGCATCAGAAAACATAACCTAAGAATGTCTGCAATCTAGCTCCTTTTTATAAAGTATATAAGAAAGTATATTAAGATTGCTTGAATATTTGCTATAAAGTGTCAGAACAATTCCCTCTTGTAGTTCTCACTGTCCCCATAGGTTCAATTACCTTTAGAATATAGTAGCAGGAAATGTATTTGACAGGATGCAATGGAATCAAGTAACTCATCTTTCCCTTTGTACTCAGGCTACTAAAAAGCAAGGCCAACTATTGTTTCTTATGGTAAATGTCTGTACTTATTCACAATGTCAGTAACTTCATTTTCTACTTGTTTTAATAAGCTTAATGCATATGTCATTCATGATAATCCTTCCAGCGGAGAGGGGGAAATGTCAGTGTTCCAAATCCTATCTAATCTAATGGTACAGCCATTGTTACATAATTTTAAGAAATAACTGAAATATAATTCCATCTTGTCAGTCACAAGGCCACAGACATACTTGCTAGGATGCAAATGATAATGTCATCATGAACTATTAATTAGCATCTCAAAGTTTTGCTCAAATTGTAAGGAATCACTGAGGGGTTATTTCAATAATTCACTTGCATAATATATACTTTCATTTCTCTAGTTTAAAATAGTTCTTTACTTGTAGGAGGAAACTAAAAACAATTGCTAAGAAATTTCCTCCAATCAGCAGACGTGTATGTGCTCTTGTCCCCAAGTAATCCACTAACAGATCAGGAAATATCCTTAAAGAAACAATTCTCTTTCTGCATGCTGCATATCTTACTATACCTATTAAAACAGTTTTAGTACTCTATCTACTACATCAGGAGACCCCAAACCCCAGGGCCACAGACCAGTACCATGGCCTATTAGGAACTGGGACACACAGAAGGAGGTGAGCAGTGGGGCAGGTAAGTGAGCAAAGCTTCATCGGTATTTGTAGCCACTCCCCAGCGCTAGTATCACAGCCTCAGCTCCACCTCAGATCAGGCATTAGATTCTCATAGGAGCACCTGTTCCTGGTGCCAAAACGGCTGGGGACCACTGTACTAAATGATTAGGGGGAAAACAAACTACCACCAACAGTTGCCCATTTTAATATGGCTTAAAAAATAACCAAATATTGTGTCTCAGTCCAAATTCAAATGACTATCTTAGTCCCTTAATAACCTCCAAATAATTGTGTTTACCATTTTTCCACTTTTAGAACAGTTTGGTGCTATTGTGGAAATGCTGTCTTAGATCCCTGAGAACAAAGATGGAATTTACTTTCTGTCAAAGATCAGTGGAACTTAAATTGAATAAAATGTCTTAAGTTTTATCAAGGACTTAAGTATTTTGTGACTACTTCTTTACTCGTTCCCATTTTGCAGTAGAAAAGGAAACACAGCACAAGCTTGAACTACTTGATTATGGTTAATATCTCAAAGTTGGCTTCACATATAAAATACTCATGTCAACCTGTGCTTCAATTAATTATTAAAAACAAAATAACAAAAAAAGGCTAAATTTGGTTAAGCAAAGTGCTACCTCTATTATAGTGTTAGAAGAGACACATAACCCACAAAAATAAATATTGGGACATACAGTTTTATCTTGAAACATGCATTTATGAAAATGAAAATGTGCATTTACAAGAAGAGAACAGGAAATGTTAAAGAAAAAAAGAACACAATTACATTAATAGCACTCACACTCTACCTTAATATTTAATCACTGAATAATTTAATTTTCCTAAAAACAAAGAAAGCAGTAGTCTAGAAAATCTGGTATTGCTACAATTTCTGAAGAATGCATTTTTCTTACCAAGAAAACAGATCAAGACTTATATTTAATTCATGAATACAGATTGAAATGAGAAAATAAATGCCAAATGAAAACTAAGACTTGAAGAAAAGGTTTCAAATAAAGTCTCAGCTGAATTTAGAACACCTTTTGAAGAAAAAAATTCAACTACCAAGACTAAAATTTCTTAAGATTGTTTGCCATAAACTCCTCCTTCCTACTTCCCTCCAAAAAACTCAGGTCAGATAACATTCAATGAACATCCAAATATACTCAGATAAGTTCTGGAATGTGTAAAATCATTTAGTAGCAGCAGAATAAAAAGAATAGCAACCAAAACATTTGGCAATTAAGTTTTAAATCTTTATTATAACTACCAATAATAAGACCTAAAAAATTCTAATTGATATGTAAATTTTTTAAAGAAAAAGAATTAAGTTCTTCAGACAAATAAATGATATTCAACAAATATAAGTATTTCAAAATTAGAGTAAGTATTGACATGAGGCTAACACCTTCAGATTAAGAGCTTAGAACATAAATCCTACAAAAGGTTGCCTGAAACACAAAGAAATGCTGAGCTGTTAATGATTTCTATTAAAACCAGAATTCTCCATTGAATCTACTAATACATGCAAATTTATTAGGTTAATCATGGCAAGTCCTATACTAATATGAAATCATCAAGAAACTAAAACTCTAATTCCAAAATTAAAGTGATTAAATCTATATCTTGCATAGGTCGCAAAATTTGAAAATATTTGTATTTAGATGTGAAACTTGTAAGAATAAATCTAAGTGTTATTGGAAAGGACACTTAATAATTATGTTTTAGTAGTCTTCCTTTGTCCTTTTGATATTTCCTGAAAAACTTATTTTAAGAGCTCTATAATTTACCATTAAAAACATAAGCAGTTATCTCTGGAAAGAACAGGCTAGCTAGGTATGTGATGGACCACTTGGATAGGCAAAATAGTTTTTTTTCTCCTTAACTTCCTAACAAAACTTCTTCCTCAAAGCCAAGACTTTCCATCTTAATAGTTGCTTTTCATGAGGCACAATTAAGAATTTGCCCTCTCTTACAGTTATAAAATGCCCCATACATCTCATGTGTTGCTTTAACACTATTATGTTGAAGTTGACTATAACTCCCGGAATACAGATTTATACTGCTAAGAAGTGACAGACAAGAAATGAACCTCATGAAATACATTATGAATTTTTTTTTAAAAAAGGGAGGGGGAGTAATGTTCAGTGAAGTTAAAGCTCATCTGCTAATTTATCTTGTTAAAAAGGAAATATCAACCCAAGATATAATTTTAAATATTGGTTATATTCTAAAAGCCAAATCTATAAATGGATTCATTAATAATTTGGTGGCACATTACCTTCGTTTTAAACATTTCCAGTTGCTAGTTTAAGAGGCTCTGCTTTCAAAGGAAAGAAACTTTTTTTTATTATTTATTATTATTTATGCCTACAGCACCTGGTCTTCCTAGGTGGTCTCCCGTCCAAGTACTAACCAGGTCTGACCCTGCTTAGCTTCCAAGATCAGACATTGGGCTTGTTCAGAGTGGCATGGTCGTAGACGATGGGCCGTGGCTCCACCGGGCCCATGCCTACAGCACCTGGTCTTCCTAGGTGGTCTCCCATCCAAGTACTAACCAGGTCTGACCCTGCTTAGCTTCCGAGATCAGACATCGAGGTTGTTCAGGGTGGCATGGCTGTAGACCGTGGACCGTGGCTCCACTGGGGCGCGAACCCAGGACCTTTTCTGCGTGTAAAGCAGACATACTAACCACTACATTATGGAACCATGTTCCTCGAGGGAAAGGAATTTTTGTAATACAGTTACAACACCATTTGTTCTAATAAAATTAAAATGCTAATATCTATCTTCAGCAAGATACAAAAAATCCCATTAGACTATATGCAACAAAGTTTTCAAAGAGGGCAAAGAGGTCAAACAAATGAAGACTAAGAACTAGATGGTGATGTGTTTGACTAATAAAAGATTTCATTTTGTCCCACAACTAGCAACTTTAAATTCTCTTCATGTAACAATACAATTAGAAAACTTTTGATTAGGGTCTTCTGTAATTCAAACTACATTCCACAAGCCATGTGATAACTATATACATATAAGTCCTAATAGTTTTGAAGCAGCTCTTCACAGTAACAATGATGGGTAGCAAACATAAAAGTGAATCCAAAACGCCATTTTGACTAAGTATTTTGACCTACATCACGTTGTTTTTCTCCAACAACTGCCAGTCAGAAGAAGCCAAGTAGAATTTCACCTCCTAGCCCTAAAACCACCCATTCCAATGTGGGAGTCAATAGTAAAACTGTCAAAAACAGCTGGAAGGAGGAAGCTGAACAATCTACAAAGATGACAGCCCTAAATAACTAAGTTGGCTTTAAAAGTAAACAGTGAGCTTATTTATCAGTTTTGGGGGGTTATCTTAATCTAATATAGATGATGACGGTTTGGTTACTTTCCATGTTGCCTTCCGTTCACATGAGGGACATAACTGCTATTTGTTAACTATCAGTACAAGGATTTGGAAAATGTTCCAAACGGTTAAAAATGAATGTTTATCAAACAGACTTATTTGTCAGTTAATAAGCCAATAAGCACTCTAAGTAAATGCTAGAAAGGCTGGGGGGTGGGAGGAGGCAGGGGAGTTGAACAAAATAAATAAGGTAGTCCCCTCTCTTCAAGAGTCTCTTAATTCGTTAGAATATCAGAGTACACATGAAAGAGTCAGAGACCAACTAATTGCTAAGCTGAGTGGTACAAACTTTAAGTGCAAGAGCTGTCCAGGAAGTTTAAATATCTGAAGACTGGATATTACTTTTAATAGCTTTCACTTGAGCACTTATTACAAGCCAAGTGCTTTGCAGGCATTAGTCTTCACAGCAACCCTTATTCCCAATTTACTCAAGGGGAAACTGTCAAAGTGGTTAAGGAACTTACCCAAGGTCACTCGGCTAGGTAAGTAGCTAAGACGGCCGCTTACCCAGGCAATCCAATTCTAGAGCTCACTGTTAAGACTTCGCAAAGCAGCGCGAGTTAGGCGAGAGGGAGGTGGGGAGGCCATATAGGCAGGCAACAACATTACAAGCGCCAAGATCTCGCAACGCATTCCCCGCGTTTCGTTCTAAGTAATGATGTCCTAAAGATTCGTTATCTTCCGCACCAGCAACCGTAAACTGACTACCTGGGGCGGGCGCGAGGGCGCGGGCGGGGAGGTGGGGCGACAGTAAAAATGGCTAACAAGTTAACTAATACGGGATTGGGCATTCTCTAATAAAGCGACTCAAAGTAAATTAGAAATAAATTGTTTCTTTTAAATCTGGGGTTTTGCTACCTAAACATTGTTTGTTTGTTTGTTTCCGAGAGCGCTGAAATTTTGGGCAGTGGGTATGGCAAGTTAGTGTTTTCTGTATTACAGGGGGAAAAAGTTTTATGACTAAAGGAAACGCGTTATTCTAGGTACTTCGAGAACCTTGGAGAGTTGCCAAAATTAGTTGCAGTCCCAGAACAAAATGGGGTTTAGGAAACATTTAATTAAAGTTGAGTCCAACCCGAAAGGGCTCTAAGGTGAAAAGACGAAGCAAAGAAATGCCGGTAGATCTTCGGGGAAAGCGGCAATCCCTGCTACACTTCTCCCACGGCCAGCAGCACCGCGCGAGGCCGGGACAATCCGAGAGACCGCTCCCCGGGAAGACGAGAGGTGCCAAGCAGGGCTCTTCGCGACGCCCGGGGCTTCGCCACGGCGGGCGGAGGGGAGGGAGTCCGGGATGGTTCGCCCTCCTCCGACTTCGGGCAGAGGAGGCGCCGGGCTCCAAACTGCGGAGTCGAACGGGTGCACAGTAAAGAAATGGGACAGAGATGGAAAGTCCGAACCCACCCGGTGCGGCCCCGTAAAGAGAAAGGAGCCAAGTGAGCTCAAACGAAGAGGGGGACAAAAAGAGACCGCGCAGGACCGCGGGGACCCGCAGGGACGAAACAGGAGCTCTGCTAAAAGGCTAAAGGCGGGCGGGCTACGGCGGGCAGCAGGGATTTCGGGGAGGCCAGGGAAGGAAGGAGGTCGGCGGCGGTAACAGCATCTCTCCTCCCCGAGTTCGAAACTCCTAGCCAACCATCCACACCCGCCGCCCGGATGGGGGAGGGGGCACATCGTCCCCCCAACCTCCCCTCACAAGTGAGAGCGCTGCTGACACCCAGGCCCAGCCCGGCCGTGCGCCCGCCTCCAGCCCGGACACTCACAATTCGCCTCTCCCTGATTTCTCCCAGTTCTTTATCCACTCTACGGGAACCACCACAGTTGCGGCCGCCATCTTCCTCTCACTAGTAGCAGAGGCCCGGATGTGTAGCACGCGAGTGAAGGGTCAAAGGGGAGCACCGCCCACTGGGAATGCCGGGAGCTGCGAGTTCACTTTTGATTTCGCGCCCTACAGTCCTCCCCACCCCGCCGAAGCCCGAGGCCCTGTAGCCTACGAGGTGCCCCAGACCCGTGGGTCCCATCGCAGAGTGACGTCGCTGGCCGCGCCCTGCGCCACCCTTGCCCTCGCTTCCCTTTAGAACAGGAAAAGTGCCATCTCCAAGGCCGACTCGTAGCCTTGGAGAGGCTACGTAGTATCTACTCCAGGCTACTAATTCAAAAATGCATTTTTCAAACACCTAATATATACTAGACCCTGGAATAGAAAAGCAATAAACCATGATGCCTACCCTCAATGAGCTCACAGTCTGTGAGAAAGACAAACCTATAAGCAGATCAATTACAATACACCTTGCTAACTGCTGAGATAAAAGATGTTACTCGGGAAAGTAGCCATTTACGTGTGTCAGACATGCTAATACAGGGGATACAATCTAGCGAGGAAAAGAAACCGGCCCTGGGAAACACTTGTAGCCACCAGTGCTGACACCCTACTGTGTCTCTCGAGTCATTGTAACCTTAGGCAAAACTAGGGGGCGCAAGTACCTTGAGAAACAACTTGTTTACATTACTCGCTACAAATTATCTTCGGATCAGATACTATTTCAAAGGACGAAATAGAAACTTTACAGTGGGAAAACAAGGACGTCGTTTCATCTGCGGAAGACAATAAGCATCCCCCAAAATTAGACAAATGGGCATCATGCGCCTCCTGATAAGGTGATAAGAAAAATACTAATTTTGTAGTATTCGTCATACCAAAAATTCGCATAACCTGAATTTAATCGTGAGGAAATGTTAGTCAAATCTATACTGAGGGACGGTCTACAAAATTACCGTCTTGCACTATTCAAAATCGTCAAGGTCACTAAAGACAGACTGAGGAACTCTTCCAGATTAATGGAAACTACAGACGTGACAATTGATCTCCAGCCAGAAAAACATTTTCTTATGCTAAAAAGGGGTATTATTGTGACAATTGCTACATTTGAATATCTGTAGATTAAGTAATAACATTGTATCTGTTAATTTATTGTAACACTTGTACTGTGGTTATGTGAGAGAAAGTCATTGTTTAAGAAAATACCCACTGAAGTATTTAGAGATAATTGGGCATTATGTTGCAACGTTCTCTAAAATGTTTCAGAAAAAAAATGATTAAGCAAATGTAAAATATTAACATTTTAAGAATCTGGGGAAGGGCAAACAGGGGTTCTCTGTTTTATTTGTGGAACTTTTCAAAATAAAAAAGTTTTAAAACTACATCTTTGGCAGAAAATTTAGAAAACACAGACAAACCAAATGAAGAAAGCTTACCACACATATAGTAAAATATAAACTTTAGAACTAAAAGCTTCTAAATTGGGTGAGTTTTGCCAAATGTACTAGGTTCATTTGCATTGTAAAACTCTTCAGGGGATAGGCTGTATAAGTTCTGGGGAAATGCTACATTGTTTATAGTTGTTTTTCATCAGCTATATTTAGGCTCCTAATGTCCTATCTGATTTTGAAATTCTAAAATCACCCACTAGAAAATATACACCATTCATCCGCTCATAAAAACTTTTTGCCATTTCACAGAGGTTCAGAAATATGACTGCCCTTTGATCTTCTCATTCTTCATTATTATAGAGTATTTCAAAAGTGAACAGAATGGTATAGTGAATACTCATTGTATCATCATCCTTCCTATAAAAAATTGAAATTATTATTACAGGATGGCTTCTATGATACCAGAAGCACTATCCTGCTGCTTATGTAAACTTCACTGTATAGTCTACAACGGTCGACACTAGAACCAGATAATTCTTTGCCAAGGCAGGAGAGGTCCTGTGCATTGTTGGGTATTTAGCACATCCCTGGCCTCGATCCACTAGATGTCAGTAGCACCCCCACACCAGTAGTTGCAACATCTCCAGACATTGCTAAATGTCTTCTGGAGTGCAAAATAACCTCCTGTTGAGAGCCACTGAGCTACAATATTTTGCTGTATTGTGGCTTACCTTGCCACTGTATCACAGTGACTTCTCCTTCCAAACATTGAACTGTGTGCAGTATGCATTCTGCTTAGTATCCCACAAATGTGGTATGACTCGATTGCACTGATGCCCTTTGAGGCCTTGGTACTCTCTTCTCCCAGAGCCTGCAGAACTATTTTTACATGGTATGATGACTCCTTTAGGAATTCCTCAGAGCTAATTGGATTTTTGCTCTATAAGACTGCAAAACTATCATATCTTTTGCATCCTCGTTATTGGCTTGCCTGTTCTTTGCTATCTGGTATTGTCTCAGCAG
This sequence comes from Pteropus alecto, assembly GCF_000325575.1. Classification (NCBI taxonomy): domain Eukaryota; kingdom Metazoa; phylum Chordata; class Mammalia; order Chiroptera; family Pteropodidae; genus Pteropus; species Pteropus alecto. Next base: position 134,621 of record NW_006439189.1, read on the forward strand.
CTGAGAGTACTGTCTCTGGTGATCTTACTAGCTCATGGGTATGGATGAACTAGGCAGGGACTGAGGTCTGTGATTAAGGCCAAGGATTTGGTAGTTTCACTGTTGACAGTCTGATGCATGGAGTGATAAACCGATTTTTGGTCTTTGAAAGGTCAAGCAATCTTATCATCTCAGTGAATACAGATAATGGGATCAAGAAGGAGGAACATAAAAGCAAAACAAGATAAAATAAGTAAAATAATCAAAGAATGAATGCAAAAGCTGTACCCTTTGTGGGCCTGTCCCCTGAAATCCTGATTATTGGTAACAAATTTTTATTAACTAAAGACTTAGTTATGTTAAATATACAAATTAAAATTTCTAGGATAACCACCACAAAAATAAAAAGATAATATATATCTTCCAAACTACCAGAGAAGAAAAACATTGAAAGAAACCCAAAAAAGGCAAGAAAAAAAGAAAAAAGTGTTTTTAAAAGTGGAACAAAGAGAATAGAGGAGGATGGTAGATTTAAACTTAAATATACCAATAATTGCATAAAATATAAATGAACTAAATGCTCCAGTTAAAAATAAAGATTATCAGACTGGATTTAAAGAAGTCTAACTAGTTTTAAGAAACATCCCTAAAACTAAGGGACACAAAATTTGAAAGTAAAAATGATGGGGAAAATATACCAAATACTAAGGCAAATACTAAGATCAATAAAAATTAAGCTGTTATAGCTAGATTAATATCAGACAAAATAAATTTTAAGGGAAAAAACAAACACTAGATTTAAAGAGGATTACTATATATTGATAACAGTTTCAATTCACCAGGAAAATGTGATCATTCTAATCTGGAATGTACTCAACCTCTTTGAAATATATGAAGCAAAAATTAACAGAACTACAAGGAAAATAGACAAATCCACCACCCCAGGGAGAGTCTTTAATTCATCTCTCTCAGAAATAGACAAAGCAGACCAAAAAATCAGTAAAAATGCAGAAAATTTGAACATCAAATGAACAAATTTGATCTAGTAGATATACATAGAGCACTGAACATAGCAACTAGAAAATAAACACCTATATTTGAAAATTTTAAAACATACTTTTAAAAAAATTATAGGTCAAAGGAAAAGGTCCTATTAAAAACTAGAATACTTAGACCAGAACAATATTGAAAATACTAATGAAAAAAATGATCGGTTGCAGCTAAAGTGGTATTTACAAAAAAATTTATATCCTTAAACCTTTGTATTATTAAAGAAACAAGGCTGGAAATAAAAAAGCTAAGCACTAATTTAAGGAGTTGCAAAAATAATAACGAAGTAAATGAAAGAAAGCAGAAATAAGAACATTTTAAATAGTAAATACTAATTTAAAAGAAAATATTCAATAGAAAAGATCAATAAAAACAAAAATTGGTTGGTTGAAAAGTCTAATAAAACTAACACACCTCTGGCAAGACTGATTATAAAAAAGAGGAGAGAAGATACATAGAAAGAAATGTTAAGAATTATATATGTTGGGTTCTTGACAGAAAAGAGATGAGTATGGAGATAAAGAGAATTTAATGAAGGAACCATGCACATGGGTGTGGGCAGGATTAAAAGAAACCAACAAATGGTTGGTGAAGCACCTCAGGCCTAGCAACACTGGAAATAGTATACCTAAGCCTGAAGGGGCAAGGGGAGAAAATGGTTATCAAAAACTAAGGAGATAAGGAAAAGTAAAATAAAATAAAAAAATAAGGAAAGGAACATTCAACAGGAACTATGTGGCCGTCTGTAGTGGAATTACTGACAACTCACATCTTAGCAGGGAGGGAGCCTGGAGAATAAATACCCTAACCTTTCTCTTCTTCTATCATCTGATCTCCTGCTGATACCGCCCATTGGCTGATGGCTACTGGAAGCCATAATGCAAGAGAGCCTGGCAAATGTAATTAATAAAGATCAGGGGATGGAGCAGAGTGGAGAAGGGTAGAAAGCATATCATGAAAGAAAAAAAGAATTTTCAGCACTTACCATTTCTTTTGCCCCTCCATACTACTCTTGCCCTTTGTCCAAAATGAAAAAGCCATGCCTTCAAATGGAATGTACAAAGTACCATCAACTACTATATCATTACAGGATAGTGCTGATTTATTCATGCTCCCACATGAAATCTAAATTATTAGCCACTACCAGTGCTTTTCATATAAGGTAAAAGGAATAAAAGGAGTTTATAAACATAAAACACAGTTGCTATTGTCCCTGCTTCTATATAGTTGGAAGCAAGCTCTAAGTTGATAATCATAGTTTCCTTTTTCTGCTACATACTCCATATTTCCCTTACTCTCTGGCAGCACATCAATAGGACAGGATACATTACCCGGTGGAGTGACCTAAACATTCATCCCCACAGGATCTGAATCCTTATAATCTTACCTTGATTGGGTTACTAGTTTTCATTGACCAGTACTATTAAGTAAGAGAATAATGAGAGGTACCCCAGTGAAGCCTCTGGGGTCTAGACATAATCCTCCTTGCCTCCATTGTGTAGTAGCAACCTAATTTGCCTTTGGTTATCAGAGTAGACCACTCTGGTCTGTACAGTGACCCTTTGTCTGCCTGTTCATTCAACAGCATGAGGAGCACAAAATGGCCAAAAGGCAGTGTCAGCCTCTAAAACATCAGAATCCCAACATATTCCCTGGGAGGAGCATTTCTCCCTTGGTCATTAGAACCTCTTAACCCACTGAGTCCAAGATGTAAGAATGGGAAGCAAATATTTCTTAAGTGAGAAGTGTCATTCCCACCTTCATCTCTTGAATCCTGGACCCATAAATTTTTGGGGGGGTGGGGAGGGGATCCATACATTTTTGCTACAAGGGAAATGATATGATATATTGACCACTGTTTTAAAACATATACTAGGTTCT
>NW_006439189.1:137613-138231 GCF_000325575.1 Pteropus alecto
AAATTTCACCATTCTATCATGCTAGTTGTTTCTGAGTAATGGGACATGTGATAAGGCCAATAAATTCCATGGGCATAAGCCTATCACCACACTTATTTCAGGCTAAACTGAGTTACTTTTTTGGAAACCATTTTGAGTAGAATACCATGGTGAAGAATCAGGTATTTCTGTGAGTCCACATGGTGGTGCTGGCAGAGGCATTGCAAGCACAAAAAGCAAATCCATATTCAGAATATGCATTTATTCTTATGAAGACAGTTGGTGTTTCCTCCATGATGGAAGGGTTTCAGTGTAAACAATCTGCCACCAGATGACTATCTGGTCTCCCTGGGGAATGGCGCTCTGTTGATGCCTCAGTGTTTGGTCCCTGCAAATTGGCAAAGATTGCCAAATCAAAGCAATGGTAGACAGATCAGCTTTGGTGAGGGAAGACCAACTGCCACAGGCATTTTGTACACCAGTCTACTGAGCAAGCACTAGAGTAGCTGAAGAAAGAGGCTAACATCAACAGAATAGGTGATCTTATCTATCTAATTACTGAGAGTCTCCTCCACAGCAGATTCCCTCTGGGGGCAGTTATGTGGAACACAAATATCTTCACACTCTAGCCCATTATAA
>NW_006439189.1:138245-144857 GCF_000325575.1 Pteropus alecto
TAGGCCTCCTTATCACCCAATTCCTATCTTGTTCTTTCCACATTCTTTGTCATCCAGCCAACTCCTTAGCCTCTGCCTTTGAATCAATCTGTCAGTATGTTAGACCATTTCTCCTTCCACCAAAGTAGACAAGTCTACTTGGGAGGATTTTCCTACCTCTGTCTTTAGGGGCCATCTTTGAGTGGAGCTATTGGACAACTGCAGCCCACTTCCACCAGGTGCCAGCCTACCATGAATACTCACCTATAAAACCCATAAGTCTACATTTTCTTGCCTTATTAACCAATCATAGAGAACTCTCCTTGACACTGTCTGTAGGGCTGATAGAGAGTCAGTGATGCAGTAGGAGCAAATACCATGAGAGTCTGAGCCACTTCATCATTCACTTTACTTTTAAATTCCCAATTTGCTGAGATTTGATTTTATATACAATTTCCATTTAACAATGGAATACTGTTGCACATGGCTGTTTGATCATTGAGTGGACTAGATAACACCCAGTTCATAATGAGCAGTTCAAGTCACACAGTCTCTTGGTGTCCTATGATCAGGAATTCAGTGAATATCAGGGCCTAATAGCAACCTAGGCATTGCCTGTTAAATAGAGAATAATCATCAAGTAAGGAAAGCATGGCCTTACTTCAACACACTAAGGTGCTGTGCTGTGAGGTTTTTATTGAGGTGTTATAGAATATCTCTGCCATAGACTCCTTCAAAACCATTGGGTCTGCAGAGTCCTAAGGCCCAAGTAACAGGACAACATGTGCCGCAGCCCAAATTTGCTGCAGAAACTGTTCTTGCTTCAGATCCCACTCAAAACTGGTAGGCTTACAGGTTCCTCAGTAAATGGGTCACAGCAGCATGCCCAAATATGGTATATGTTGACTATTAAAACCAAAAAGTTTTACCAGGTGTTGGTTTCTTGTGTGTGTGTGTGCATGTGTATGTGTGTGTGTGTGTGTGTGTGTGTGCGCGTGATGGTGGTGGAGAGAGAGAGAGACAGACAGACAGACAGACAGACGTGGTGGTGGTGGTGGTGGTGGTGGTGGTGGATGGGTGGTACAAGGAAAAACAATTTACCTCTGATTTTAGAAGAGATATCCTGACATTCCCCAGATCACTGGATCCCTAGAAATGCCATCAACGTAGCAGGCCCCTGAACTTTCACAGAATTCATCATATATCCTCTGGTCATAATATATCTAAGGTGCTTGATTCTTTCCGCCCCTCAGATTCATTAGCATAATGCCATCAATGTAGTGGATCAGCATTCTGTCTGTGGGCTAAAAAGACCATTAACTTCCTTTTGGACTAGATTATGACCAAAAACAGCATAGTTACCCTGAGGCAAGAGAGTGAGAGCAAACTATTTCTAATTATCTCTGTTGATAATATTTGCTAGTGTAATAGGTGCCAGAGGTTGCATTGATTTGCTCCAGTAAAGATATTGCATTGGGAACCAGAGTCGTGGATGATGGCACTACCTGATTAAGTTAACAATAATCCAGAAGCATCTTCCAAAACCTGTATGGCTTGTACCACAAGCCAAACAGATAAGTTGTACAGGGGCTTGTTGTTGGAATGCACACACTTCTATTTTTCAAGTCTTTGGTGGTGGCTCTTATCTCTTCAGTTGCCCTGGGAATTTGGTATTGCTTTGGTCTACTTTCTTGGCCATAGGGGTGAAAGGAGAGGAAGGTACAGTTCCAGCGAATGCTATTTGATCCTTCCTACAATAAGAGCCCTCCCTCCATGGATCAATGGGTCAGAAAAAAAATGTGCGGTTATTCTGTCAAAATGGGTCCAAACTCCCACTGAAATGAACTCAGACCAAGACTTAATTTATCACCTGACTCCATAAAGTCCCTGCTCTGAATATGGAACACAGTGGCATATTGGGTCTTCAAGAATTAGCATCAATTTAGAACCAGAATCTGTTAACTCTCAAAAGGATGCAAAAGATTCTTGTAACAGGCACAGGACATTAATGCAGACACCAATGTTATTACCCTGCTGAGTGTGCAGGGGTGAACTTCTGCAAGTCAGGAAATAGGCAAGTTTCTAAAACAAACATTAGCTGGCCCTAGTCACACATATGGGGCTTTTTGCCCATACATAATTTTTTAACATTTTTCTAAATGAACTCTTAAGATTTTATGGGTGATTGTATAATAAAATCATATATAGTTCCAATACAGTTTAATTTATGACTGCCCTGGGTCACCAAAATCTCCCAGGATTCTGCCGTTGGGGCTGCTGCAATTGAAGACAAATTTGCACCAATTCCTCTATAAATATTATCAGTAGGCAGCATTGGCTGGAAAGTATGTGAAAAATGGATTTCCTTTCCCATGTACACCAAAGGCAAATTCAGGCCCTCTAGCCTTTTGGATATATCTATTAGTTTCTGGGTATATCCTTTTCCATGGTCATGGTGCCCTAGTAAATGACCACAGGTCCTAGTCTGAGGAATACTTGGAAGATTTATAGTATACATACATCTGTGATAGCATTGCAGCAAGGTCCTTTCCCAAAGAGATCCATCCTCCCCCTTTATTAAGTGGCTCCGGATCTGTGAACTGGCTTAGTAGATCTGGAAACAGAGTTAGAGTTCAGGAGTCTGAGCTCTTCCTCTGCCCACAAGAACTAGAAATTTTCTGCTTCTATTTGTCACATCTATTTCATTCCTAGGGAATTCCATAAACAATCACCCACTGCAACAGATGGAGGTCAAAACACTCTGATTACCACTCTCTCCTTGTGCTTTACTTTAATTGCACCCACCTTAGTTCTAACAGTTAAGTACCATCACCTGTACTCTACCCTTTAGGACCCTATTATTCCTATTGAAATCAGGGAGCCCATTCCAGTGAAGCATCTCCCACCATCATCTCTGGCCTACAGAGGATATTCCATAGAGCTTTTTCAGTAATGCTGGTGCTCCTTTCATCAATGTATTTCTTGATGCCTTAATAAAAAATGTCTTCCCAGTAAGGTGACCAACTTGTCCCAATTTTTCTAGGACTGTCATGGTTTTAAAACTGAAAATCCCACAATTCAGGAAACTCAACTGCACAGTCCTCCTGAGAGTATAGTTGGAGGTAGGCGCTGAGCAGGTTGTACATAATAAGTCCACTTCAACATTCCCTTCTCCTTGGGCATTTGGGCATATAGGCTATACTAAAATATAACAATCTTTATGGGGGTGGTGGTGGCATGGAGGCAATGAAAAATTGCAGGGATTGGTCCTGAGAAGAATCAGCATTCCTTCTGAGGCAAACACTCTAGCAGAAGTCGCTAAAAGGTTTTTATGCAGAGGAAGGCTGGTACCATTAGACAAGGGATGTAGGACTGTTTCTACTGCCAAAGAAGGTTCAGGGGATTAGAAGCTAAATTTTTCTCAGCTTCATCTGTTTATGCCCTAATATTTCCATTTAATATGTTATTATTTCCCCAGGAGTGCCCTTAAATTAGCTTAAGAGTCCTAGCAGGGCTGTACTTTTAATTGATGCTGCACCTTTGAAACATTTATAATCAGTCCCTGATCATGATTTTCAGGCCTGTCTGTCCTGCAGCTCTAGGAGAATAAAGAGTACTTCAGTGGTGACATTGAGGCTTTTCAATTTTCCACTATGATCTCAGTAGTGCATTCAAGGCTTTGCATTTGTCCTCTTTCTGTGTAAGCTCTCTAGGATCATCAGAGGCAGTTAGCTCTCTATCCACATCCTTTGTAATTATCGTTGTCACCATATGGACTAAGAGCTCTAGCCACTTGATTTTCCAAAGTTTTGCCCTCCACTTGTATTCCATTTCAAGCCACCATGGGTGATAATTTGAGTAATCACCATTCATTGCATGCCTGGCTTTACAAGTGTCCCATTCCTCCCTAGAAAAGTGGTTGTCACAGATTGCATTTTTTAGGAAGCAGAAGCTGAACCTGAGTTAAGAATGCAAAGGGTTTACAGGGAAGTGAAACCTATAAAGTAGAATTAGGCAGAGGCATTACAGGCAAGCAAAACAAACCCAAATCAAAAGTATGTATCGATTCCATTAAGGAGAACTCATGGTCCCCTCCAAGGTGGAAGGGGTCCAATGAATTAACTCGCCATAAGGTGGCTGGCTAGTGTCCTCTCAGTAACTGGTACTATATGAAGCAGCAGTAAGCAACCTTTTTGGCACCAGGGACTTGTGCTCCTATGAGAATCTAATGCCTGATGATCTGAGGCAGAGATGAGGTGGTGATGCTAGTGCTGGGGAGCAACTGCAAATACAGATGAAGCTTCGCTTGCTCACTCGCCACTCACCTAGCCCAGGTCCTAACAGGCCATGGACCGGTACCGATCCATGGCCTGGGGGTTGGGGACCTCTGATATAAAGGACTCACCATTGGTCTCTGCTGTTTGCTTCTTGGGCACTCAGCAGTGGCTGTAACTAAATCAGCCTTGGAGAGTTTAAGCTCATGCTACTTGGTCCATGCATAGCCCACCTCCCTGCTTGCATAATCACCTATTCATGGCCCCATTGCACAAGTACTGGGTGGCCAAGGAGAAAGATTGGCTTATACACCTGACTATTTTTTAATATCCTCTGCAATGAATGCTTTTTGGCAGATATTAATATGATACACAGAGATTGGTACTCTTTGAGCCCATTCCTAAGGGTCTATCTACATATTTCTTTCCTAGAAGTCCTTGCAACTGATATTCCAGCATTGTTCTCTCTATGCCTCCAATGTGCCAAGATATTTGCCACTTCTCAAGAGGTGGCATATGTCCATATATCAAGCCTCATCTCCCTCTATACAATGCGAATGGCCAAAGGGTACTGCCTACTGGAATGATTTCCCTTTAGCAGATAGGAAAACGGGCAAAAGAAATGGGCAAGCATTTCATGGAAAAAGCAAAATGAATGTAATCAGAAATGCAAAAAAAAAAAAAATCACATATACACATTATGCCACCAGATAGCCAACAATTCAATTTTCAGCATCCATATGTGAACTTTTATTGGAACACAGCCATACTCATTGATTTACATATTGTTTATGGCTTCTTTTACACTACAGTGGTAGAATTGTATAGCTTGCATCAGACAGTATGGCCTGCAAAGCCAAAAATACTGTCAGCCCCTTTTCTAGATAGTAAAGTTTAAGAAATTTTTAAGTTAAATTTAAGGTAAGTTAAACATAGAATTTTAACATTCCTAGTTTATTTACAATATTCTTAGTAGCAGCATAGAGGAAAGAATATGGAAGAGTGTTGATTTCTTTCTACCTGGAAAAGATACCTAGGAAGAGAGCTGGGGGGATGCTGACTAAAAAAGAAAACCAAAGCCAGTGGTTCTTAAACTTTAATGTGCATTGGAATCAACTGGAGAGCTTGTTAAAAACACAGACTGATGGGTCCTGCTACCAGGATTTCTGATTCAGTAAATGGGGCTTGATAATTTGCATTTCTAACAAGTTCCTAGGTGATGCTGAAGTGCCAGTCTGGAGACCATACTTTGAGAACTGCTGCCCTAAGCATTAGAAGTAGTTTCTGAATTGAGATACTTCAGCAATCTGCATCAGAATCAGCTAGCTCCCTGACCTCATGGGGCTTACATCTGAATGGAGAAGTGATATAATAAATAATTAAATAAATAGATTTATAATGTCATATAAAATAAAGTAGAGCTAGTGGATGGAGAGTGATGGGGCATGCTCTGTAAGATAGGGTGGTCAAGTCAGGCCTCTCTGAGAACACTGGAAGGAGACCTTAATGAAAGGAGGGAGCAAGCTATTAATATGTTAATATTAATAATTCATATTCATATGTTAATATGTAAAGGGCCAGTATTCCAGGCAGAAAGGACAGTTAGCACAAAGACCATGAGACAGAAATGTGCTTGGTGTATGTCCCTAGAACAATTCAAAGTGAAGAATTTGACTGTTCTTTCTGGTTCTTGTTCTTCTTCCTTCCCCAGGGCAATAAGCTTCAGTTTATTCTCTATCACACAAATAGGGTCATACTGTTCTGCAACTTGCATTTTCCCTTAATGATAAATCATGAACATTCTTTCATATCATTACATTGAAGATCAACCTCATTGTTTATAAAGACTGAATATTCATTCTATTGTTAAAATGTACCAGGAACTTACTTTTTAAAAATCAATTATTTGTATAACCAGTTTTCTGTAGATGAACAGTTAGATTGTTTCCAGTTCTTGGATATGATCCAAAAATGCTGTAGTGAGTATGCTTTTTCATATGTGTGTATGTCTATTTGTCTGTGTACTTGTTCATGCATTCCTTTAATCGCTAAAAATTTACTGAGCTACTACTATGTGTTAGGTACTGTGCTATATGCTGAAAATACAATGGTGAACATGTGCTCGTGCACTGGCTGCCAAGGGGCAGGGAGATGAAAGATTCCCTCTAAACATTGAAGTGAGAGGTTTAGTACTGCAATCCACCAATGCTGTACACACTGTGAATTTTGCCCCAAATAAGAATTGGACATTGGACAGCTAAAAGAAAGAAAGAAAGAAAGAAAGAAAGAAAGAAAGAAAGAAAGAAAGAAAGAAAGAAAGAGAGAGAGAGAGAGAGAGAGAGAGAGAGAGAGAGAGAGA
>NW_006439189.1:144910-156531 GCF_000325575.1 Pteropus alecto
AAGAAAAATTCCCTATACATATCTCTCATGATCTGTGATAGCCTCTCATAGCCTCTTATATTTTTACCTTATTATTCAGGGATGCTTTTGTCTGCATGTGACAGAATATCTAACTATAAGGGCTTTAAAATATGTGTCTATGGGTTTATTTTTCTCACAGAACTAGAAGGCTAAAGGTCAGGAGATGCTGGAATTTGTTCAGTAGCTCAACAATGTCAGGGCAGATGGCTTTGTAGTTCTCTTGGCCTTTACCTCAATATCACTAGATGACTTGTACAGGTCCACATTCAAGGCAAGAATAAGGAAGAAGGGGAAAGGACGACACCTGTATTAGGAAAGCAAAAGTTTTCCCAAAAAACTGATGCATTAGTTTCCTATGACTCCTATAACAAATTTCTGCAAATGTAGTGGCCTTGAAAAACATAAGTTTATTATCTTATAGTTCTGAAAGTCAGAAGTCTAAAATGGGTCTCACTAAGCTAAAATCAGTGTTGGCAGGGTTGCATTCCTTCTGGAGGCTCTAGGGCAATATTGGTGTCCTTGTCTTTTCCAACTTCTAGAGGATGTCCATATTCCTTGGCTGGTGGCCCCCTTCCATCCTCACAGCCAGCAATTGTATCACTCTGACTTCTGCTTTTGTCATCATATCTCCTTCTCTGATCTTTGGCCCTCCATCTGCCACATTCAAGGATCCTTGTTATTACATTGGGTCCACCTGGATACGCTCCCTATTTTAAGATTAACTGGTTAGCAACTTAAATTCCTCTTTACCATATAATGTAACATATTTACAAGTTCTGGGGATTAGGATGCGGTAGCAGAGGGCATGATTTGCCTACCACAATCCACTGTTGTTTCACTAGCCAAAATTCTAGCTAGAAGGGAGCTGGATAAATGGATTTGGCAGTGGGAATTGGATTAGCTAAACAGTATCTGCCATACCTTGTTAGCACTCCTCACAGTTTTGTATTTATTGTGTGACTTTCTCCCCTAGTAGACCCTATATCTTATAAAAGCAAGAACCATATTAAAATACTCTCCTATGACTCAGGATTTAACATCCTGGCAAGGACAACTGGACCCAGTCCTAGTATGCTGCTGAAACGCCTCCTTGAAACTTGGAAACAACAAATCCTATTTAGTAAATGAAGTGGAATTGTTGGAACTGCCTCAACAGAGGACTGAGGGGAGGGTCAAAAATTTCAGAGAGGTGGGAAAACTAGAATGGCTTTCTTATGTACAACCAGAAAACATACCAGTTGACAATGTCCCCTGGGAGGGCCCAGAGGACACTTCCCTTATTAAGGTAGTAAAAAATGTATTACTAGCATTGTTGAAAAGCTCCATGGTGGCTGTCTTCTATGAGTCAGAGTTCAAGAAAGGGAAGACTGCTATGTAATTAGGCTCCTTGCTGTCAGTAGGGATGATAGGATTCTAGGATAGTAGAGGCCAGATAGCAGAAGTTAACTGTCAGAGTCAAAGTGAGTGTACTGATTGTAATGGACAGCTAGTCTAAAATGGCAAAGATGGGGTTCGACCTGTAGGGGTCTATAGAGCTGGCCAATAAATTATGGCATTGCTAGGAAAATATAGGAAAATATAGATGGGAAGTTGGATTATTCTGCTAGGGCTACCATAACAAAATACCACAGACTTAGTAGCTTAAACAACAGAAATTTATTTTCTCAGTTCTAGAGGCTAGAAGTCCAAGATCAAGTTGTCAGCAGGGTCTGTTTCTTCTAAGGCCTCTCTCCTTGGCTTGTAGCTGCCTTCTCACTATGTCCTAACATAGCTGCCCCTCAGTCTGCGTGTTGTCTGTGTTTTAATTTCTTCTTCTTATAAAGATACCAATTATATTGGATTAGGGTCCACTCAAATGACCTCATTTTACCTTAATTACCTCTTTAAAGGCCCTATCTCCAAATAGAGTCACATTCTGAGGTACTAGGGGTTAGGACTTCAACATGCAAATTTTGGGGAGACACAATTCAGGCCATAACAGAACCCAATAAGGGTACTGCTTATGAAACTGAAAAAAAAAAATCATATCAAGACTAATTGAGCAATAAACTGATATCTGTTGTCACAATGGAAAAATCATGATCCCTTGCCTAGTTCCCATCCCTTAGCAGGTTCTCAGACCCAGAGCTGATCAAGGAAGAAATGGCCAAATCTCCTTGAGAAAGGATGCTGAAATGCCACAGCAAATACATACAGTTATAATTTTAGCAATTCTGACTCAACAAGATGTAGGCCATTTATCAATGTGACTATATAGTGGGGAAAAGGAATATCTGTATTTTGGGGGTTCATATCAAGGAACTAAAGCACCATCATGGAGTCCCAGTTAGAATATAATGTATGGAGGCCTGGTAGAAAATGGGGTCCCGACCCAAGTCTCACAGTGAATCCAGTGAATCTACAGACCCATTCTGTGGTCATTCCTCTGATACCTGAGAGTACTATTAGAAGGGACATACTCTACAGTTAAAAGAACCCTCAAATTTTACTTCCCATAACAAGCAAAAACCATTATGATAGAAATGGCTAAGTAGAAGCCTCTGAAACTCCCTCACCTAGGCAAAGTAAGATAAATGCCACACCCTAACATGACTGGCTGGGAGCAGTGCCAGCTTTCTCACCTCCTGCTCAGGTGAGACAACATTGCAGTGTGTTCACAGTCACCTAGAAATCCCCAGTAAGATTGAGCCCCAGTGGCCCACAGCCATACCTGCTCACCAATGCCCGTTGCATTGGTTTCCTTCCTTCCTGCCTTATTTTTCTATTTCCCTACCAATAAGTCCTAGGATCACCTCCAAAATAGACTATTTACACTCAGATTCTTATCTCAATGTCTAATTCTCGGAACCTAACACATCTTATCTCTGGCTTCTGTTCATACTAAAAAGTACATATATAGAAGATGTTTATTGTCATCATTATCATTTGTTACCCGCAAAAAGATCATGCCATACACACTATTTTGCAATGACTTTTTTTCTCATTTTATAATGCCTCATGGAAATTCTTCCAGTCCAATAAATTATATATCTAATTCATATTTTAATAGCTGTGTCATATTCCATAGTATGAATATACCATTCTCCTATTGCTAAACATCCAGGTAGTTTTCAGATTTGACTATGAACAATGCTTCCATAAGCCTTCTTGGATGTAACCTAAATAATTGATACTTTTATATTGGATAAACTCTGAAGTTAAGTATTGCTAGGTGAAAAGATATACGTCTTTCTGCCTCTAAAAATCTACTTTCAGATTTTTCTCCAAAAGGGTTACAGGACCTCAATTCCCACCAACAGACTTGGCATACAATGTTGTTAGTCCTTTAACTTTTTTTAATTTTTCTCATTATTAATTTTTATTTTGACTACATTCTTTTTTTAAGGTGTAAATAATTTCTTTAAGTTTATTGGGGTAACATTGATTAATACAATTATATAATTTTTGGGTGTACATTATAATTTCACATCTGTATATTCTATTGTGTGTTTACCACACAAAGTCCAGTTTCCCTCAGCTACCATATATTTGACCCCTTTATCCACTTCACCGGTCCCCTAGCCACCTATATTTGAACCTCTTTAACCTTTTACCTACCACCTCTTCCCTGACTCCCTACCCTCGGTAACCACTCATTCATAATCCGTGTCCATGAGTCTCTGTTTGTTTGTCCTGCTCATTTGTTGCTTTTTGTATCTCACATATAAATGATATCATGTGATTTGCAAATTTTTCTGTCTGGCTTGTTTCGCTCAGCATGATTATCTCAAGGTCCATCCATGTTGTCACAAATGGCAGTATTTTATCTCTTCTTATGGCTGAGTAATATTCCATTGTATATATGTACCACAGCATCTTTAGCCAATCATCTATCATAGTACACTTCGATTGCTTTCATATCCTGTCCACTGTGAATAATGCTGCTATGAACATCGGTGTGCAAATATCTTTTCAGATATGGGTTATCAAGTCATTGGGATAAATACCCAGTAGTGGGATTGCTGGATCATATGGTAGATCGATTCTATTTTTTTGAGGAATCTTTATACTGTTTTCCATAGTGACTGTACCAATTTGCAGTCCCACTAGTAGGGCACGAGGGTTCCTTTTTCTCCACATCCTCTCCAGCATTTTTTATTACTTGTCCTGTTGATTATAGCTATCTTAACAGGTGTGATATGGTATCCTATGGTGGTTTTCATTTGCATTTCCCTAATAGCTAGGGATGTTGAGCATCTTTTCAAATATTTGTTGGGGATTTGTATGTCCTCAAGGGAGAAGTATCTGTTCAGGTCTTTGCCCATTTTTTGATTGGATTGTTTGGTTTTTGATTGTTATTGAGTTGTATGAGTTCTTTGTATATTTTGGATATTAGGCCCTTATCAGAGGTGTTACTTGCAAATATATTTTCCCATTTGGATGGGTGTCTCTTCATGTTGTTGACAATTTCTTTTGCTGAGCAGAAGCTTTTTAGTTTGATTTATTTTTGCTTTCACTTCCCTAGCTTTTGAGGTCAAATTTATAAAATCCTCTTTAAGTTCTAGGACCTTGAGTTTAGTTCCTATGTTTCCTTCTATGCATTTTATTGATTCTGATCTTATATTCACGTCCTGAATCCATTTTGAGTTAATATTGGTGTGTGGTAATAAACAGCAGTCTAGTTTAACTCTTTTGCAGGTGGCCTTCCAGTTTTCCCAGCACCATTTATTGAAAATGCTTTCCTTTCTCCACTGTATGTTTTTGGCTTTTTTGTTGAAAATTATTTGCTCATATAAATATGGGAATTTCAATTCTGTTCCACTGGTCACTGTATCTGTTTTGCTGCCAATACAATGACATAATGATTACTGTTGCTTTGTAGAATAATTTGAAGTCAAGCAGAGTGATGCGTCCAGCCTCATTCTTTTTCTCAGGATGGCGATGTGCTTTCATGCAAATCTGATGAAATTTTGTCTATTTCTTTGAAAAAAGCCGATGGGATTTTGATGTGGATTGCATTAAATCTGTATAATGCTTTAGGTAATATGGTCATTTAACTATGTTGATTCTTCCAATCCAAGAACACGGAATATCTTTCCATTTCTTTTAATAGGATCTTGTAGTTTTCATTATATAGATCCTTCACATGTTTTGTTACATTTATTCCTAGGTATTTTATTCCTTTTGTTGCGATTACAAAAGGAGTTATTTTTTCCACTTTTTTTCTGACACTTCATTATTAGAGTACAGGAACGTTATGGATTTTTGAACTTTGATTTTGTTTCCAGAGTCTTTACTGTATTTTCTTATTGTTTCTAGTAGTGTTCTTGTGGAGTCTTTAGGGTTTTCTATATAGAGAATCATTTCATCTGCATATAGTGACAGTTTGACTTCTTTGTTTCCTATTTGGATGCTTTTTGTATCTATCTCTTAGCTGATTGCACCTGCAAAGACCTCCAATGTTATACTGAGCGACAGTGGCGAAAGTGGACAGCTTTGCCTTGTTCCTGATCTTACAGGGAAGTTTTTTAGTTTTTCACCATTCAGTATACTGTTGCCTGAAGGTTTGTCGTACATGGCCTTTATTATGTTAAAGTACTTTCCTTCTATACTGATTTTGTTAAGTGTTTTGATCATAAATGGATGCTGTATCTTGTCGAAGGCTTTTTCTGTATCTATTGACATGCTTATATAATTCTTATTTTTTAATTTGTTTATACAGTGTATCGCATTAATCAATTTGCATATGTTGAACCATCCTTGTGTCCCTGGGGTGAAGCCCACTTGATTGTGGAGTATAATCTTTTTAATATGTTGCTGTATTCGGTTTGCTAGTATCTTATTTAGGATTTTTGCCTCTGTGTTCACAAGAGATATTGGTCTGTGGTTTTCTTTTTTTGTGTTATCTTTACCAGGTTTTGGTAGCAGAGTAATATTGATCTCAAAAAATGAGATGGAAAGTATTGCATCCTCTTCCATTTTCTTGGAAGAGTTTGAGGTGAATAGGTACTAATCCTCTTTGAATGTTTGGTACAATTCACTAGTGGAGCCATCTGGTCCTGGACTTTTGCTTTTTGGTAGGTTTTTGATGATTGTTTCAATTACCATACTGTGATTGGTCGATTTAAATTTTCCAGTTCTTGGTTCAGCCTAGGAAGGTTGTATTTTTCTAAGTACTGGTCCATTTCTTCTAGGTCATTAAATTTGGTGTTCTATACTTTTTCATAGTATTCTTGTATGATCCTTTGTATTTCTGCAATGTCAGTCGTAATTTCCCCTTTTTCATCCCCAATTTTGTTTATAGGTGTCCTTTCTTTTTCTTCTTTAGTGACTCTAGCCAGGAGGTTGTCAATTTTATTAACCTTCTCAAAGAACCAGCTCTTTGTTGCATTTATTTTTTCTAATTTTTTTTGTTTTCAATTTCATTTCTTTCTGCTCTAAATTTGATTATTTCTTCCTTTCTGCTGACTTTAGGCCTCATTTGTTTTTCCTTTTCTAGTTTTTTAAGATGAAGCATTAGGTTGTTTTGGGGGGCTTGTTCTTGTTTTTGGAGATAGTCCTGTAATGACATGAACTTTCCTCTTATGACCGCTTTTGCTGTGTCCCACAAGTTTTGATATGTTGTACTATCATTATCATTTGTATCTATGTATCTCTTGATCTCTTTATTTCTTCTCTGGCTCAGTTATTCTTCAGTAGCATGTTGTTTAATCTACATGTATTTGTGGTTCTTCCTGAGTTCTCCTTGCAGTTGATCTCTAGTTTCAAAGTATTATGATCAGAGAATATGGTTGGTATGATTTCAACCCTCTTATATTTGTTGAGGTTATTTCTGTGTCCCAAAATGTGGTTGATTCTTGAGCATGTTCCATGTGCACTAGAGAAGAATGTATAAGCAGCTGTTTTGAGATAGAAGGCTCTGTATATGTCAATTATGTCCAGTTGGTCTAATGTGTCATTTAAGGATGTTATTTCCTTATTGATTTTCTGTTTGGATGTTCTGTTCATATCTGACAGTGGGGTATTTAGGTCCCCAACTACGATAGTGTTTTGCTCTGTTTCTCCCTTTAGTTCTGTTAGTAATTGCTTTATATAGTTTGGGACTGACTCCCTGATTGGGAGCATAGATATTAATAAGTGTTATTTCTTCTTGGTGCATGATTCTGTTTATCATTATGAAGTGTCCCTCAGTATCTTTCTTTACATTTTTTATTTTGAAGTCTATTTTGTCTGATATTAATACCGCTACTCCTGCTTTTCTCTGAATGCCATTTGCTTGAAATATCATTTTCCACCCTTTCACTTTGAGTCTATATTTGTCTTTAGAGCTGAGATGTGTCTCCTGGAGGCAGCATATGGTTGGGTTTTGTTTTTTGATCCATTCTGCAACTCTGCGCCTTTTTATTGGTGAATTCAGTCCATTCAATTTAGGGTGATTGTTGAAATATAAGATCTTTTTATAGACATTGTATCTTTTGCTTTCTGGTAGCTCGGTATTTCCATTGTTTCCTTGTTCTTGTGTTTCTGTTTTCTTCATTTTGGTTGGCTTTTGTGGGTTCTCTTTCTGGTTCTTCTTTTGTGTTATATACTTCATTTCTGAATTTTTGGTGTGTGGTTAACATTATGAATATGAAAAGGATATTCATATTGCTCTGCTCTTCTAGGTGTTTTTTCAATTCCTGAAATTGTTGATATGATTCATTTCAGAACTCATTGTGTTTTTTCATAAATACCATCCTGAATTATCTGTCATTTAAGTTGCATATTTCTATGTCTGTAAACTTATTTTCTGGAGATTTTTCTCTTTCTTTCCAAGATGCCTGTCGCCTTGGTTGTTCATGGTGTTTAATGGACTATTCCTCTGCCTAGTCATTAATAGATGTGTATTCTGTTGTGTGTGTGTGTGTGTTTTCTTCCAGAAAGATTTATTATATAAAGGTCTCTCTTTAGCCTGCTGCA
Organism: Pteropus alecto; assembly: GCF_000325575.1. Taxonomy (NCBI): domain Eukaryota; kingdom Metazoa; phylum Chordata; class Mammalia; order Chiroptera; family Pteropodidae; genus Pteropus; species Pteropus alecto. The sequence continues at coordinate 152,870 of NW_006439189.1, forward strand.
AAGAAGGCACTTTTCTTTTGGTTTCCAGTAGGTGGCATCTAATCCTCTTGGATCCCTGCTTTATATAAAGTCTAAATAATGCCTTTTTATTTTCTTGTAGATATTTATTCATGCTAGCTGTCTTCGGTTTCAGTCCCTTTCAATGTCAGTGACAGTCTCAGCAGCGCTTCCTCAGATTCTCCTTTGGCTCCACGGTGATCGGTCTCGGAGGGTATGGAGAGGGGGCCCTCTGGGTTGAGAGTTGGGGGCTGCGGCTCAGCCTCAGTTTTGCAACTAGGGTCGGTAAAAATCAACTGTTGTTTCTCTATGGTCCCATCCCACTTCTCTGCTTTCTGGCCTTATGGCTGAGCTCTGCTGTCAGCTGCATGGAACTCACAGTACTTCCAGGCAGGGCTGTTCAAGGAAGTCACTGCACCTTCTCCCCTCCCCGTTCTCCTGCAGGGAGCTCCAGAGGCTGCGAATGGTAGCTTCAGTCTCTGCAGTGTCTGCTCAGATTCTCCTTTGGCTCTGTGGTGTTCGGTCTCGGTGGATATTGCGGGAGGGGCCCTCTGGGTTGGGGGTTGGGGGTTGGGGGCTTCAGCTCAGCCTCAGTTTTGCAACCGGGGCCGGTAAAAATCAACTGGTATTTCTCTGAGTTCCTGTCTCGCTTCTCTGCTTTCTGCCCTAATGACTGGGCCCTGCCGCTGCCTGCGTGGAACTCACAAACTCTCCCAAGCAGGGCTGTTCACGAAACTCGTCGCTCGCTGCTCCTTCTCCCCTTCCTCTTCTTCTACAGGGAGCTCCAACAGCTGTGAGAGGCAGCTTTTTTATTTCTCTCAGTTCACTACCCAACACTCGGGGTTCTGACCTGTGGTAGCTCTTATGCACAGATCCCATGTTCAGATGTGCTGGTGTGCAGTTTGAGTGTTTTTTGTTCAGTTTTAGGTGTTCAGCTTATTGTTGTTTCAAGGAGAGAGATCTGAGGACGTCTCTCTCGGCCATGTTTTCCAGAATTAGAACTTCCTTAATCTTAAAAAACAAAACAAAACAAAACCTACAACAGCATCAAACATAAAGGAGACATATTGAAAGCTTTCTCTTTATAAATCAGGAATCAGACAATGATATCCACTATAACTATTTCTATTCAACATTATACTGGGCAGAATGCGACAATAGGAAACAAAAGATTTAAAGATTGGGAAAAAATTAAAACTCATTATTTGCAGATTATATTTTCACATACATAGAAGGTCAAAAGGAAAATATGGCTAATTATTATAATTAGTTAGAGAGTTTAGCAAGGTGCTAGATACAAAATTAATATTCAAAAATTATTTTAAAAAATATTAGAGGAGTAAATCTTTGTGACATTGAATAAGACAATGATTTCTTAGAAGCTGCATCAAAAACACAAATGATAAAAGAAAAAATAGATAAATTGGACTTCATAAAAATTTTAAAATTTTGTATGACATAAGTCACCATCAAGAAAGTGAAGACAGCCCACAAAATAGGTGAAAGCATTTGCAAATAATATATCTAACAATTGACTTCTATACAGAATACATAAAGATTCTTAAAACTCAACAATAAAAAGACAAATCACTCAATTTAAAAATTGGCGAAAGCCTCGAATAGATATTTCTCCAAAGAAGGTATACAAGTGACCAATACGGACATGAAAAGATCCTCAACGTCACTAATAATTAGGGAAACACAAACCAAAACCATATTGAGATACCTCTTTATATCTACTAGGTTGGCTATGATAAAAAAAGAAAAAAAGATAGACGAAAACAAGTTTTGGTGAGGATGTAGAGAAATGGGAACCCTCATAGATTGCTGATGGGAATGTAAAACACTACAGCTAGTTTGGAAAACAATCTGATCATTCCTCAAAGTGCTAAATATAGAGTTCCAATATGCCCCAGGAATTTCATTCTTAGGTATAACAGAAGAGGAATGAAAACATATGTTCACATAAAAACTCGTACACAAATGTTCATAGCAGGATTATTCATAAAAGCCAAAAAGTAGAAACAACCCACACGTCTATCAACTGAATAAGGGATAAACAAATTGTAGTATAGCCATACAATGGGATATTATTCACTTGTAAAAATGAATGAAGTACTGATACCTGCTACAACATGGATGAACTTTGAAGACATTATGCTAAGTGAAAGAAGCCAGTCACAAAGAATCACATATTACATGATTCCACTTATATGAAATGTCAGGCAAGCATTGTGAGGAAGACGGGGGACTTCTGCAGGATACCAGCAATAGTAAAACATAACATCACTCGAGGCTCAAGCCTGCACACCTGGTGGCAGATTTCAGTCTGAGCCAGAGCAACACCTGGGATCACATCTGAGAATGACACACCCAAAGGGCTGACTGAGCAGGTACCAGACGCCTGATAAAGAAAATCCTGAACTGTAGAGTCAGCCTTTGCATAACTGCTCCTACACTTGTCATGACCAGTCCTCACAACCAGTCTGAGGGTCAATCCCTCACATTGATGTGCAAACAGCAACCAAGGCTCAATTACAACAAGAGAGCACACACAACCTACACAAGGGACACACCTGGAGCACTTGGCTCAGGTCACAGCGAAAACTGTACCACTGGGCCCCACAGGCCACTCTACCAAGACTGGGAGGTATAACAACTCTACCTAATACATAGAAACAAACACAGGGAGGCAGCCAAAATGGGGAGACTAAGAAGCATGTCCCAAATGAAAGAACAGAAAAAAGCTCCAGAAAAAGAACTAAACAAAATGGAGACAAACAATCTACCAGATGCAGAGTTCAAAACACTGGTGATAAGGATGCTCAATGAACTTAGGAGAAGAGTAGATAAACTCAATGAGAACTTTAACAAAGAGATAGAAAATATAAAAATGAAGATAGAAAACATAAAAAAGTACCAGTCAGAAATAAAAAATACAATAATTGAATTGAAAAATACATTACAGGGAATCAATAGTATATTAGATAAAGCAGAGGATTGAATCAGCAATTTAGAAGATAAGGTAGCAGAAAACACTCAATAAAAACTAGAAGAACAAAGAATCCAAAAAAATTAGGATAGTTTAAGGGGACTCTGGGACAACATTGAGTGTACCAAAATTCTCATCATAGGGGTACCAGAAGGAGAAGAGAGAGAGCAAAGGATTGAGAACCTATTTGAAAAAATAATGACAGAAAACTTCTTTAACCTGGCAAAGGAAATAGACATACAAGTCCAAGAAATACAGAGAGTCCCAAACCAGAGGAATCCAAACAGACCCACGCTAAGACATATCATCATTAAAATGCCAAAGTTTAAAGACAAAGAGAGACTCTTGAAAGCAGCAAGAGAAAGGTAGCTAGTTATTTACATAAGAATGTCAGCTGATTTCTCAACAGAAACTTTGCAGGCTAAAAGGGATTGGCACAAAATAGTCAAAGTGATAAAACAAAACAAAACAAACACAAGAACCTGCAACCAAGATTACTCTACCCAGCAAGGCTATCGATTAAAATTAAAGGTGAGATAAAGAGCTTCCAAGACAGGACGAAGCTAACAGAATACACTGCCAACAACCCAGTACTACAAGAAATGTTAAGGGGACTTCTGTAGAAAGAATAAGGGGGAATAAAACCCATAATACAAATAATAAAATGACACTA
>NW_006439189.1:156897-162263 GCF_000325575.1 Pteropus alecto
GATTACACACGCACACACACGCGCGCGCGCGCGCACACACACAAAATGGACTATTACTCAGCCATAAAAAAGAATGAAATCTTTCCATCTGCATCAACATGCATGGAGCTAGAAGATATTGTGCTGAGTGGAGTAAGTCAGACAGAGAAAGACAAATGTCATGTGTGAAATCTAGAGAACGGGATAAACGAACAACAGAAACAAGCCCATAGATACAGAGAGCGTTTTGATGGTTATCAGATTAGAAGGTGGGGGGATAAGTGAAGGGGGAGGGGATTAAAAGGTACAAATTGATAGTTACAAAATAGCATGGAGAATATAGCCAGTAGTATTGTAATAACTAGGTATAGTATCAGATGGGTAATGGATTTATCGAGGTGAACACTTCATAAGTTGTACACCTAAACTAATATAATATTGTATGTCAACTATAATTGAAATAAGTAAAAATATTTTTAAAAATTTAAATGACATCACTTCGATTTCACACTCAGGAGAAAGTTCCACTCTGACTAAGTAAATACTAAGAACAGGTTTGCGACCTGTTGGATTAGAGCACTAAGAGACAAAAGGAAAGGACCTGAAAATTGCACAGAACTAAAGGCTTGAGAAGGAAGAAGACAGTAACTTGGAAGTATCCATTGGAAAATAGCTTTGCAGAATCACAAGAAATTGTACTTTATTAGATCAACAGAAGAGGGTGCTCTTGGACCAATAAACCAAATAAGGCATCCAAACCCCTTTTCCCATGTAGCAACTCTTATTGCTGAACCAGAAATTTCCAGCAACATTTACAATGATTAGAAAAAAAAAACTCAACATCCACACAAAGAATCAAAACTTTTCAGCACATAAAAGTAATCACTCCCTCAGAAAAACAAGCACAAAGCAGAGAAAAGTATAGATTAAATATATTAAACAAGCAATTACAAATATGAAAAATACTATCAGAAATTTAAAAACTCAAAATAGAAACAAACAGAAATGAGTGCTGACTGAAAGGAAAGAAATTGAAGAAAAAAGACAAAATCATCTCAGAAGACTAAATGACAAAGCACTCAAGTGAGAATGAGTATGTTTGAAAAGTACAGTAAGGGAAAGAAAGAATGAGAATGAAGGAGAGCTAAGAGATCAAAATAAAGAGGTAAAGAGGTATTGATAGATAAAATATACCTGGAATCTTTTAAAAAGAAAAACCAAATAATAAAATAGAGCTAATATCTAATATTACTATCTTAATAAAAGTTTTTGGAAATAAAAGAACACCTGATTCTACATATTTAAAGAACCCATTGTGTAACTGGGGAAATTTACTGTCTACACTGTGATATAGCCTAGTAAAACAGATACTAATTATAAAGAAACAATCCTTTGGGTTTAAAGACCAAAAAAAAAAGTGACCTACAAGAAACAAAAATCAGGTGGCATCAAACTACATGACTGGATTATAGAAAGTAAGAATGAAGAAACATTTTTTTTTAAATTCAAGTAAAAAATGTGAGCCAAGGATTTTAGTTTTAAACTTTCAGAACTCAAGAAATATTGTATTCAAGTACTCTTTCTGAAGATTCTACTAGGGGTTAAGTTTCATCCAACTAAGAAATTATTGGAAAATTTTGGCAAAAGAATCGACAATGAGCACTGAATAGATTTAATTATAAATCTAAGACTAAAACAAATATTTAGATAAAGTTGAAGAACATTCTCTGACAAGTAGAAATACAATTTAAACTGGGAACAAAGGAGAAATGTAAAAAAGCTCGATGAGTTCATAGGTCAAATGTGGAAGTCGAAGGATATCATTTAAACTAGCAAAACAAATAGAAACCTAGGTGGTAAGGAAAATGCAGAGTAAGAGCTGAGATCCTTAAGTATTCCTGTATAGACCACCTCATCTATCCTAGTTAATGGCTTCACTCAAGCATGTCTCTGTTTGTCTCTGTCTTTCTGCCTCTCTCTCTCACACACATACACACTGCCACCAGCCCAGACCATTAATTACATAATACTTTTCGATTCTATGTTTTGTAATCTCTCTCTCTCTCTCTCTCTCTCTCTCTCTCTCACGTGTGTGTGTGTGCGCTCTCTCTCTCTCTCTCTCATTCTCTTTCTCTCTCCCTCTCTCCATCTCACTTTCTCAGCCCACAAAAACAATTCACCTTCCTGCTCAGCCAGCTGCCCCACTTCTATCGAGAAATTCAGGTTTAATTCAGCCCGTCAAAAGGCTTCCACAGCAGATATATTTACACAGCTTTAAACAACACATTTGCCTGTGGAGGCAGCATCCTTGCCTTCAGTTAGAGCCAGATAGTGAAAGGTTATTCTCTAATCTGGGAGACTTTTGAAATTTAAAAAATTTTAAATATATATCTAAGCTGTAACACTTTGTTTTAGAGCATACTCAGTTGCTTGCTACACAAACCATAAAAGATCAGAAAACTTTTTGCAAGGGATTTGCTGCCAGAACACAGGAGTCATAAAAACCACTGCAAAATCTAAGCCAAAATGGGAAAGAAAAAGACTCACATTAACATCGTCATCATTGGACACAGAAATTCTAGCAAGTCTACCATTCTACTGTCCGTCTGATCTACAAATGTGGTGGGATCAACAAAAGGACCATCAAAAAGTTTGAGAAGGAGGCTGCTGAGATGGCAAAGGGCTTCTTCAAGTACGCCTAGGTCTTGGACAATCTGAAAGCTGACCCTGAGCATGGCTTCACCAATGGTATCTCCCTGTGGAAATTCAAGACTAGCAAGTATTATCTGACCATCATTGGTGCCCCAGGTCACAGAGACTTTATCGAAAACATGATTACAGGCACATCTCAGGTTGACTGTGCTGTCCTGATTGTTGCTGCTGGTGTTGCTGAATTCAAAGCAGGTATCTCCAAGAATGGGCAGACCCGTGAGCATGCCCTTCTGGCTTGCACAGTGGATGTGAAACAACTAATTGTTGGCGTTACCAAAATGGATTCCACTGAGCCGTCCTGCAGCCAGAAGGGGTACAAGGAAATCGTTAAGGGAGTCAGCACCTACAGTAAGAAATTGGCTACAACCCTGACATAGTAGCATTTGTGCCGATTGTTGGTTGGAATGATGGCAACATGCTGGAGCCAAGTGCTAACATGCCTTGGTTCAAAGGATGGAAAGTCACCTGTAAAGATGGCAATGCCAGTGGAACCACGCTGCTTGAAGCTCTGGATTGCATCCCGCCACCAATTTATCCAACTGACAAGCCTTTGCATCTGCCCCTCCAGGATGTCTACAAAATCGGTGTATTGGTACTGTCTCTGTGGGCCAAGTGGAGACTGGGGTTCTCAAACCTGCCATGATGGTCACCTTCGCTCCAGTCAATGTTACAACTGAAGTAAAGTCTATTGAAATGCACCATGAAGCTTTGAGTGAAGCTCTTCCTGGGGACAATGTGGGCTTCAATGTCAAGAATGTGTCTGTCGAAGATGTTCATCATGGGGATGTGGCCGGTGGCAGCAAAAATGACCCACCAATGGAAGTAGCTGGCTTCATGACTCAAGCGATTACCCTGAACCATCCAGGCCAAATCAGTACCAGATGTGCACCTGTGCTGGATTTTCACACAGTTAACATTGCTTGCAAATCTGTTGAGCTGAAGGAGAAGATTGATTGTTGTTCTGGGAACAAGCTGGAAGATGGTCAAAGCTTTTGAAATCTGGTGATGCTGCCCTCATTGATATGGTTCCTGGCAAGCCCATGTATGCTGAGAGCTTCTCTGACCATCTTCCTCTGGGCTGTTTTGCTGTTTGTGACATAAGACAGACAATTTCTATGATGTCATCAAAGCAGTGGGCAAGAAGGCAGCTGGAACTGGCAAAGTCACCAAGTCTTCCCAGAAAGCTCAGGGCTAAATGAATATTATCCCCAGTATCTGCCACCCCAGTCTTAATCAGTGGTGGAAGAACCATCTCAAATTTGTCTCAATTGGCTTTTAAGCTTAATAATAAAATACTGGTTGATGATTACAATGCATTGTAAACACTTCAGAAGGCAAGGAACATGTTTTGTAGACCATTTGAGATTTTTTTGTGGGTGATAGTTTTTAAGTTATTAGTTTTTAAAATCAGCACTTTTTAATGGAAACAACTTGACCAAGTATGTCACAGAATTTTGAGACCCATTAAAATAATGTTTGATGAAAAAAAAAGGCACATAAGAGGCAGTTCAAAAATATATAAAAGATGATGCTGGCTTTTTGTTTGAGGTCAATATATTTTTTTTATTATGTTAAAGAAATATCCATCTATTTCTGTTTCACTAAGTTTTTACAAAATATGACGAAACACTGAATATTCTCAAATGCCTTTGAGGACATATAATAAGAGCATCATATAAGTTTTTATCTTTTAATATGATAAATATTATGACATTAATATATTTTATCACACCAAAGCATCTTTACATTTCTAGAATGAATTCCACTTGGTTAATGCATGATCATATTCTCTTTGTTAGCATCTCATTAGAGTTTTTGCAGCAATATTTTTAAGTGATATTTCATCAAATTTATTTTGAATAACTCATTTTTTCCTGACTGTTTTCTCTATTAAATCATCTCCTTCTGTCAAGAGTGGAGTTCATATACATACCACAGCCCAGCAACCATGCATATGGTATTTTTCTTTCTCCTTCTGACTTATTTCACTCAGCATAATAACCTTTAGGTCCATTCATGTCATTGCAAATGGTAGGATTTCATATTTTTAATGGCTGAGTAATATTCTATTGTATATATGAACCATAACTTCTTTATCCAATCGTCTGTTGGTGGGCTTTTAGGTTGCTTCCATATCTTGGCTATTGTAAATTGTGCTACCATGAACGTAGCAGTGTATAGATCTTTATGAATTATTGTTTTGGTGTTCTTTGGATAAATACCCAGAAGTACAATTGTTGGGTCAAAAAGTATATCAATTTTTAATTTTTTTGAAAATCTCCAAACCGTTTTCCATTGTGGCTGTACCAATTTGCAATCCCATCAACAGTGTATGAGAGTTCCCTTTTCTTCACATCCTTGCCAATACTTGTTCTCTGATTTATTGATGATAGCCATTCTGACAGGTGTAAGATGATATTTCATTGTGGTTTAATTTGCTTTCTCTGATGATTAATGACCTTGAGCATCTTTTCATATGTCTATTGGCCATCTGTATTTCCTCTTTGGAGAAGTATCTGTTTAGGTCCTCTGCCCATTTTTTTAACTGGATTGTTTGTTTTTTTGTTGTTGAGTTGTATAAGTTCTTTATAAATGTTGGATATTAACCCCTTATCAGATGTATCATTAATGAATAACTTCTCCCATACAGTCGGTTGTCTTTTTGTTTTGTTGCT
>NW_006439189.1:163334-165045 GCF_000325575.1 Pteropus alecto
CATCCCTTTGACTTATTTCACTTGCCATGCATGTCCAAATGGCAATATTTCATCTTTTTTATTGCGGGGTATTAGTATTCCACTGTATATATGTATCACAACTTCTTTACCTTTTAAGTTGTTTTATTTTATAGTTTTCGACGCCATTGTAAATGGGATTGTTTTCTTAATTTGTCTTTCCAAAAGTTAATCATTGGTGTATAAAAATGCCACTGGCTTCTGAATATGAATTTTGTATCCTGCTACTTTACTGAATTCATTAATCAGTTCTAATAGTTTATTAGTGGCATCTTTAGGGTTCTCTACATACAGTATCATGTTATTGGCAAATAACTAGAGTTTTACTTCTTTTCCAATTTGGATGCCTTTTATTTCTCTTGCCTTATTGCTGTGGCTAAGATTTCCAATACAATGTTGAAGAGGAACGGTAAAAGTGGGCATCCTTGTCTTGTTCCTGATCTTATGGAAAACGCTTTTAGCCTTTCCCCATTGAATATGATGTTAGCTGTAGGTTTGTCATATGCGACCTTTATTATGTTGAGGTATGTTCTCTGTATTCCCACTTTGCTGAGATTTTTTATCATAAATGGATGCTGGATTTTGTCAAATGCTTTTTCTGCATCTATTGATATGACCATATGGTTTTAACCTTTTGATTTGTTAATGTGATGTATTACATTAATTGATTTGCAGATATTGTACCAACCTTGCATCCCAGAGATAAATCCAACCTGATCATGGTGTATGATGTTTTTAATATATTGTTCAATTTGATTTGCTAATATTTTGTTGAGGATTTTTGCATCAATGTTAACAAGAGATACCAGCCTATTGTTTTCATTTTTTTATAGTGTCTTTGGTTTTCGAATCAAGGCAATGGTTAGGGAGCCTTCCCTCTTCTTGAATTTTTTGGAAGAGTTTGAGAGGAATAATTTCTTCTTTGAATATTTGGTAAAGTTCTATGAAACCACCTGATCCAGGACTTCTGTTGTTTGAGAGGTTTGATTACTGACTTGATTTCATTGGTGGTAATAGGTCAGTTCAGACTTTCTGTTTCTTCTTTACTCAGTCTTGAGAGATTATGTGTTTCTAAGAATGTATCCATTTCTTCCAAATTGTCCAATTTGTTGGCATATAATTGCTTGTAGCATTTTCTTATGATCCTTTGTATTTCTGTGGAGTCTGTAGATATTTCTTCTCTTTCATTTCTGATTTTATTTATTTGAATCCTCTTTCTTTTTTTCTTGATGAGTCTGGTTAAGGATTTGCCAATTTTGTTTATCCTTTCAAGGAAACAGCTCTTGGTTTCATTGATATTTTGTATTGTTTTTCTAGATGCTATTTCATTTATTTCTGCTCTAATTTTTATTATTTCCTTCTTTCTACTCACTTTGGGTTTCGTTTACTGTTCTTTTTCTAATTCTTTTAAGTGTAAGGTTAGATTGTTTGACATTTTTCTTGTTTGTTGATATAGGCCTGTATTGCTATTAATTTCTCTCTTAGGACTGCTTTTGCTGTTTCTTACAGATTTTGAGTTGTTGTGTTATCATTTTAATTTGTCTCTTGATATCTTTTGATTTTTTTTTCATTGATCTCATTGTTAACCCACTCATTTTTTAGTAGCATGTCATTTAGTCTCCATGTGTTTTTCTTATAATTGATTTCTAGTTTCATACCATTGTGGTTGGAGTAGACGCTTGATATGCTTTCC
>NW_006439189.1:166862-187490 GCF_000325575.1 Pteropus alecto
GTCTTATTAGCATGGCTTTGTGTAGTAGGTGTCCAGGGGCACAGTTCTGAGAGGGGTTCAGCTGCAGGCCAAGTTTAGCCCCAGCCTGTGCCCCTCCGGGACCACTTGTTAAGATTCAGGAAGCAATCCACAGATGTTGTGCTTATAGTTGCCTCCAGAGGCCAAACCAGAAACTGAGGCCAGCTGCCACCAGTGTGGAGCTTGGAGCTGCTCAGCAAGGAGCACCAGACTCCTCAAGAACACACCTGGATGTGGCTTGGGTGAGGCCGTGAGTTGGGGGAGGCAGAGTTTCAGAGAGTCCTCTGGGCAGAGCAACCTCTGTTATTCAGTTCAATGACATCTCAGCTATGGCGAGGCTGAATCCACACACTAAAAGCCAGGAAGGCTCAACAGAGGAACAATGGATTATGCTGGCACTTCTGCCCGGGAGAGAGCCTCTCCTCTGGCCCTCACTCTGACAACTCAGTGTCCCTCTGTAAGTCCCTGGTGCCCCCGAGCAGCCGACCAAGTGCTGGCGCTCAGAGCTATCAGGTCCATTCACCATGAAAACCTGCTCACAGATACGGCTCCTTTAAGAGAAGTCTGCAGCTGCTGGCTGCCACTGCCACCTCCTCTATTACACTGAGCTGCTCCCTCCTACCTCCAACTGCTGTAGAGTGATTTCTTATTTCTGTCCCTAGTTGTAGAGCTTCCCTTCATCTAGATCTCCAGGCGACTCTGCTTGAGTTCCGCTCCATGTTTCCATCACAACTTTGACGTGGTTACAAGAGAGGATGAGAGAAGCTTCTATCATCTATGCCATTTTACCTGGTTCCTAGCAATCTTGATGTAAGTTTGAAATTACCTCCAAATAAAAAGTTTAAAAAAACAACAATACCTTTATTAGAGCACTTATCATATTATATTGTGATTGTGTCACCACTAGTCTATAAGCAATCACAGACATGGACTATCTCTTATTCATCATTACTAGGGCCTGGGATCAGAGGGTGTTTTCACAGGACAGGACAAATAGCAGATAAGCTATGAATATTTATTGATTGACTATAAGCATTTGCAAATGAATGTCCTGCAAAGGGTATACTGATGAGGGTTATTTTCTGGGTAATGTGTCAGACAGGTTCAAGCAAGTCAAGAAATCTCTGCTGGTGCTACTAGTAAAAGTATTTATAGGTTTCTTGATGTTATTGTCTCTTCTCTTCAGGAATTCATTTGATATTACAAGCATACTTCTGCAAATCTCGTTTTATGAATTCCTTAGTTCTGAATATGTTCAAGCTTCCCCAAAGTAAAGCACAAACAATTCTGTGCAGGCTGTGTTGAAATTTACCATTTCCTGTCATCTCTATAATTGAGCAGACAACCTGAAAAATTTTTGAGCACTCCCATACTACCTTCACAAAAAGATATCATTATAAGCCACAAAGAGGTCACAATTCACTGAAGAAACTATCCAAACAAGTATCCACCTCATTAATCTGCCTCTAATTAAGAGAATGACTCATCAGTATTCCATAATGGTTAATTATTCTTACTACGGCTTTTGACTATTTTCAAGGAACCATAATTCACTCATTCGTTAAATCAAAAAATATTTGTTGAGTATCTACTATTTAAGGGGTATTGTCTTGGTCACTGAGAATATAGCTGTGAACAAAACAGATATGTCCCTGGTGTCATGGAGTTTACAGTCTAGTAGGGAAAACAGACATTAGACAAGTAAGTGCATCAGCAATTACCTTTCTAAAATTCAACATTTAAAAAAAAGATATAATAGATTTCCAAACTTAAGACTCAATGTTCTTGGAAATTATTTCTTTAGTAAGTTTGGGTGAATATATTTTCTGGCTTAACGAAATGGTCAGTTAGAGAGTTTTTCTACATATCTCCTCCCTAGATTAAAATTTAACACTGTTGACTTTTCATTAATAAAATAATAGAATTAACTTGTCAGGAATTTTCCCAGTAAAATAAGAATGAACCTTATATCAGTTAACATTCAGTGGGAACAGATGGTACACTGAACTCTTTTGAAAGAGGCATTTGATAAAATAACTACTTACAAAAGGTAGGTAGTGTGTAGAGTATCCACAAGTAGTATTCCATAACCCGGGCCTAGTAAGGCTGTTAATACCCTGATACCTGAAGCAACAGAGGAAAGGAGTGGTTTCTTGAACTTGGGTTGGAGGAGAGCAAGTGCCACTTGAGAAGGGCTACCTGACAGGAGAAGCTATGATCTTCAGGTGAGGGAAACAGCCAGCTAGCCTATGGAAACCTCTCAGGGCAAAAGTCATGGAAATATGTACCCCAACTTTATTCTCCACCATGCCTGCAATTCAGTTTCTTGCCTGTCCTCCTAATTGGCCAAACCCAACTAGAATCAAGAGGTAGTGGAGCTTATATATATATGTATATATATATATATACATATATATATATATATCAGTACAGAACAGAGTGAAGAATGGATCTAGAGGAGCAAATAAATAAAGCATATGCAGCACATATCGCTATTACTCTTTCATCATCACAGCCTATGGTGTCAACATAACCTACATTTTATTTTCTGAGCAGTTTCTGACCTTACCATCTTTTCTTATGTGAAACTAGAGATCATCTTTGGAAGCTAATGTTTGTCACTGCATCTTACTTGTGACTTCTAGGTTCTATCTTTCCTCATCCCTTTGACCAATATGTTTTTATTTGCTCTGGGTAACCTTGCCCAGTTCAATATATACTTTGGAATACTATTTGAGCAAGGACCTTTGTAGCAAGTGCCCCTGTTGTATTTGCTTCAGTCTTTGAGTGGCAACTGGATGTGACAGAATGAGATGGGAAGCACTGATTTATGTCAGACTAACTCAGTCATCACTCCAGTTCTGTTTACCTCCACCCCATCTGTTGCCTGACAACCACACCCATGAATAGATTAGGATCATCAAGACCACGCTGGACTCCAAACAACCAGATTCAAAGGATAACTCATCAGAGGAGGGATGAAAATGATTGAGGAAACTATATGAACCTGAAAAACTAGTATTTCCTGCCCACACTGGGTGATGAAATTTTTTAAAAGGCAGGCTAGTAAAGAATTCTGGCATGTATGGGAAAGATAAGCTCCATTTGCAGCATAGTGTCTACCTCTGGAGAAGGAAGTAAAAGAGATCCAGAAGTACAGAGGGAGCTCCAACTGGGGCTGTATTTTATTTCTTAATAACTGAAATTCTGAAGCATATATAAGAAAATGCTAGTGAATGGCAGGGTACTACTTATGAAATTCTTTGTACTTTTCTCTCTATGGAGAGTACAGTTGAGGAGAGGAGAATGAGAGGCATACACCACAGACATGACCAAGGAAAGCAGACAGCAGATAAAGAATAGTGCAATTATCTGTCTGCCAGAGTCCCAGTGGTGTTCTGGAAGCATGTTGCTTCAGTCTAGCCACAGGTTGAGGCCTCATGCATGGGGCTTTGGAATCATAATGACACTAGCAGTTTGAAGACCCAATAAAGTTTGCAATCTTAGTTTTGCCCTGCAAAGGAGGTAGTTCTCTGTAGTAGTTAGGAGCCAGTCTGTAGAGCCAGTCTGACCAAAGTCAGATCTTGGTTTGGGCATCTACTGGCTGTATCACTCCACCCCTCTGTATCTCAGTTTCTTCATCTGTAAAATATGATGAGAATGTAACCCTATGTCAAAGGGTTAACAGACTGAATTTTATGCTATTTTTATGCTATTATTCTCCCAGACAAGCTGAACTAATGAGAACAGTTATCTAACTCAGGAGTTGGCAAACTTTTTCTATAAAGGGCCAAGCAGTAAACATTTGAGACTTTGAAGGCTTTTATGGCCTCTGTCCCAACTACTCAACTCTGATGCTATAGTGCAAAAACAGCGTTAAACAATACATAAACAAATGAGTGTGGGTGTGTTCCAACAAAACTTTATTCATAAAAACAGGCAGTGGCCCAGAGGCTGTAGTGTGCCAACTCCTTCCCTATCATGTTAAATTCTTGGATGCTCCACTTATTTTTCAGAATGGTGGATGGCTTAGGCTACTTGGGATGAGTGACACACATTCCTAGGTTCTGATTAGACCCTTATAAAAACTGTACTGTGCTTACCTTCCAAAGAGGAGAAATTGTCTTTCCGTAACACAAGCTGAGACCATAGCACAACTTTTATAAGAAGATTCTGCTTGTGACCCTCCAGTTAAATTACCCCAAGACTCAAGACTTGCTTCCTATTGAGAGGCTGAAAACAGTCTCTCTTTAGTCACACCATTGTTACTTGAGAAAATTCTTCATCCTTTTTGAGTAAATATGGAAAGCCTCTAACTGGGGCACTCAAAACCTGTCCATAACTCAGAGTGCACAGTCTACATAAATTCTATCAGAGATAATAGCATGAGTCAGCCATCAGTTAGGTAGGGGACAGACATACACTGAGAAGGCCAGTTTGTAAAAACTACCACTTCTCAGTATGCTAGGGAACACCATAGTCTATACCATTATCTCCATTATATATCTCAGTAGACATCACTAGCCAGGATTGCAACATGGCACAGCATTACTCCCAAGGACAGGACTCACATACATACCCACAGATAGCACTTTCCACAGCCAGTTTGTGCCCAAACTAGGGTTTATGGCCAACCCTCGGCTAGACACACTGTGAGATGGCTGCCCCTCGGAAACCTGCTAATGCTTCCACTGAGAGGGTATGTTTTGCCAAGACCTTCTTGAAGAAGGACCTGATACAAGGACCCCCTATCTGGAATAACTGACATAAAGAATGTGACATAAAGGAGCTATGTTGAGGTAGAATATAAGGTTAATTCAAGCATAACCCCTCCATTTACTCAGAAGACAAAAAGGGTTACTTGGTCAGCAGTCCCAAAGAAGACAATGAACAAAGGACTCTCAGGGCAATATCTGCTCCCAAGGACATTTTCTGCTGTTCCCATGGGCAATGTATGCTCCTTCGCCCATTCCCATGGACATTATCTGCCTGCTCCACTTGAGAAGATGGCTGGTCTGACATTCTCAAAAACACTATCTGCTTCTGTAACTAAGCAGCACATTTTTCTCTCACTCACTTGGGAAAGCAGTTACTCCCCTGATGAGCTAATTTTGCCAAGGAGCAAAGTCATGGGATGATGCAGTGGCTGATTCCAGGACTGGACATCCAGCTCCTCTTGTCTCCCCTCCAAGTGGCCTGAGAAACAAGCCTTGGTTGAAAAGACAAGATAGATAGCCTTGGCCACCCCCACTCCCTTAATCTCCATGACTACTGACTTACTTATGTAATCAGTGCTCCCAAGACACTTGGGGAAACAGGCTTTTGGAGCAATAGCCGGCCTGTGTCTCCATGAGCTGAAACCCTCTAATAAATGCTTATTCTGTTTAGCCCAACTCTTGTGTTGGTCTTTTGGCTGTGAGTGGTGCAGGTAGCACAAGTCTTATACTCAGTTTACCTCTGGTTTCATTCTCGCTCAGCACACTGTGACACCGGTTCAACACAGGCCTGAGCACACACACATGCCTAACCCAATCCATAGTATAAGATTAAGAATTATCCAAGACAGATGTGGGCCATACTCGATTAAACAGACCCCAGCTCAAGACAATGCAGAATGGTCTTAGTTTACTCCCAGGACTTTATGTGTACACTTGTCAAGCACAGGGTCCCCAAATCCGAACTCAGCCCCTACTCAGTCCCAGGCCCTTATGAATACATCTACCAAACACAGTGGCTCCAAACCTGAGCTGATACCCAACTCCTTTAGGATAAACCCTCCAGAAGAGGGCCCAACCCATGCCACCTCTGGGCAGCCCTCCTCCTCCCGCCATCCCCAGAAGGATGCAGACCAATAGTCCCACTGGGCACATCCCGATGAGGCTGTTACTCAGACCAAGATCCCCTTAATCTCCTCCGCTCTAAAGAGCAAAAGGGAAGGGTGTCCTGATTGAGACCGACACTCCCTCCAATGGCACTGAGGGTGACCAACCGTCCCAGTTTGCCCAGGGCTCTGTCCCAGTTGAAAAGTCTCTCTTCTCAGGAAATCCCCCAGTCCTGGGAAACCTGGAACAGTTGGTCACCCACAGCCTACCCTCATCTCTGTGATGGAATGTGTATCGTTACTGTGGAGAGTGCTCCAGCTGTGTAAAGGGAGGGGTTTGGCTCCTCTCCATGTCCAGAAGTCATCAGAGCCCTGCACTTGACCTGAAAATGTAGGGCCACTACTACTCATGCTCCTGCAGCTGGGCACTTCTCTCTACAAGCCACTGATGCTGCCTCCCTCTCTTCTGCCTGCCAAATTATCCTTACTAACAGTAGGAATTCAAGGGCCTTTTATGCCTCTCCGATGGCTAAGCCTGCACTGACGCCTCTCAGCTGATTCTACACACATTTACTGAGCCCTTTCAGGGTCATTAGAGGTGGCCCTTGCTGCCCCTTGCCAGGAATGGGCCTGATTCAACAGCTCCTCCTGCCTTCTATAACAGCTTTCCCCACAGCAACACACAGGCCAGGCTAGCGTCTCTTCTCCTGCTGGTTCCTTGGGAGCTCAGGAATCCCACACACAGGGTCCAGGGGCTCCCAGTTTCCAGACACACAGCACTCCAGCTCCAGAGGCACCCGGTTTTATCAAGCCCTGTCCCGGGGACCCAGAGGCAAGCAACAGGGGGTTCCTGCCCACGAGGACCTAAGATCTAGAGGGAGAGATGCGTGCCCATGAACACAGGGTCACACTGTGCTAGAGAAGCAAGTCCAGGTACTGTGGGCAGGATCAACCAGGGCTTCTTGGGGAGGAGACACCTGAGAGGAGACTCACAGGCCACCTAGTCTTTGTGCAAAGAAAGAGGTGTTGGGGGAGGTCTGCTAGGGCCCAGAGAACAGTATCCACGGGGGCATGGGATGGCACAAGGGGTATGCTGAGAAGTAGAGAAAGGCAGGAGCAGAATCCAGGGGCCTGAGGGAGGAGAGCATTTCACGGAGGAAGTTGGGACCCAGGGTCCAATCCCCCAACCAGGTCCAGTAGGTGTGGGCTAGAAAAGCAACCTTAGATGTGGTAACTGGTGATCTCAGGAGAGGTTTTACAGGCACGATGGCAGAAGCCAGCTTAAAGAGATAGAGGAATGAATGGGAAGAGAGGAGGTGGAGACAGGGCTACACACTGCTATTCTGAAAGCCTGGCTCTGATGTGAACGGAAATCGAAACGGAAAGGGCCAGCTTTGGTGTTTAGGATGGAAGAGTTATAGTAGGTTATTAAGGGAATGTTGGGGTAGAACCCAGTAAAAAAAGGAGTGAATAAAGAATGAAGAAGTAGAGGAGAGAGTTAAGGGCTTAATCCAGGCATGCTGAAAAGTGGTAAGAGTGAGGTCCCAGGTTGAACCAAGTCTCTCATTTGTTATCCTGAACAGCTAATAACACTGAGTTCCTGCCTGAGGGGTAGCATGTGTACAGACCCTAGTCTAAGTATAATTATCTTGTGCTTTTTGAGGGGACAGAAACAGTGAGAGTACTGTCTTGTATGCAGTTATTCCAAATGGTACTGGATCCAGCATCACAGTTTGTTCTGCTGATCAAGTGGTGGGATAGGGTATGGCTTGGGGTTATCTCATGATCTGCTGAACATTGGGCAGGAATCTATATCCAGGTCTGATTGGGGAGCCCCTTCTCATAGTATCCTGAACAATGGCTTAGTTAGAACTCATATTCTGATGCTTCCTGTTATGTCAAATGAGGGTATGTGAACTTAGCCCTATACCCTCTGAGGTTGCTTTGTCTGTACCAAGCAGTTGCTTATCTAGGTCCTGTCCTAGACAGGACACTGTGCTCAGTATGCACATCAGTGGTCTGATTCCACAAGCTATCCAGTGACTTGTTGAGCAGAGATTTGTTCACAGGCCCTGTTTTGGGCTGTTGGATCACCAAATGGTGGTGTCGGCCCCAATTTGGTCTGGGCTATCTCCTTATGTGTGAAGCATTGATATGGAAAGGAAGAAATGGCTTTTCCCTCAGCAGATACTGCCTCTAAAGGTGCACAGTTGTAAAGTAGATGTTGAACTTTGGGAAAAATTAGGCACCAATGGTACTGAAAGGGGATGAAGGGATGTGCCCTAGACTCTGGTAGCTGAGGAGTGGGGTTCTCCATATGAGCTGAGTGATGGTATAGGTTTAAGTGTTTGTCTCAATGGGAGCTTTGTCATGGTGTGCCCAGTACTGATGCAACCACAAAGTGTAGTCTGGGAAGGGACTGCCTTCTGGTCTTTTGGTATATAGATGAGAGGAGTGGGTGAAGACTCTGTTCTGGGTTAGTGCTGTCTGATAGTGGGCCATGTGTTTTCATATGACTGTGTGTACCCATCTGAGATGGGTTCTCTGGTGGTGTGGTAGGGGTACAGCTATGTGTAAGGGCTCAGTTCTTCACAGGGATGTATTCCTTGTCTGGTAAATAGATATATAGGCTCTATTTGGGGCCATGAATCCTCTCACTATGCTAAGTGGTAGTATGAGGAGTTTCATGGTCTAGTTCAGATTTTGTTTTTGATGTTTATAATGATGTAGGTGTAGGACCTTATCTAAGTGAGGGTTATTTCCTGATAGGCTACGTGTGAGTATAATTATCAGTCTTGATCAACAAGAACTTCCTGTTCAATAGTGGTATATATTATCTCTTTTCTGTATAAGGCTTTTTTTTTTTCTTGGTTTGCTGAGAAGCAATTTGCAATATAGACCCTAGTCTTGTTAGGGAAGGTCTCCTAGTGTGATGAGTGTTGGAATGGTTCTAAATTATTGTTCTGGGTATGGAGTTCCTGCTGGTTTACTGAATGATGAAATAAATGTGTTCCCTGGTATCCGTTTTGTAATTTCTGTAGAATATTTAGATCTCGGGTAAGTTCAGATAGGTCTTGGCTTTTGTGCTAACCTTCCCATGAAGCAGCATGTAAATGGAATAACCCTTGTTTTTGTTTGAGTTTAAATCTGTCCTCTGGTGTGCTATACATTGGTATGAGTATATGTTCTGGCCTGGTGAAGAGCCATTTCTTGGAAAACTTTAAAGACATGTGGGTGGAGGCCCAACTGGTTCTCATGTAAGAGCTGTCTCCTGATTTGCTAAGGAATGTGAGAGTCTAAGTGGTGAGCAGCGATCTGAACAAGACTCTGTTAAGGCGTGCTGAAGGTTGGAATGAGTTTAGGGTCTCATGAGATATGGCTGTTCTGACATATGTTGATAGATAATATATATACATACTGTGGCCAATGCATGAGTTTTCATTTAGGCTTGCTAAGTAGTGCTAGCGATATTACATGAGCTGCCTGGAAATGTATTGACTAGCAGTGAGATATAGGGCAAGGTTGGTCAGGAGTTAAGTAAGTAGTGTCATTTTGTCAGCCTTGGTCTGAGCTTGGGTGAGGGTGGACCTAGTGGTTTTTTAAGCAGGGGTGCAGCTATAGGCCTGGCTCTGGGAAGGGGCCATATTCTAATATGCTGAGTGGTAGTAGGATATAGGTCCATGTCTGGGTGGGTGCTACACATCCCATCAGCAGTACAACCAAGCTGCCCATTTCTGCATCCTAAATTTCTTCTGAAACAGCATTAACCCATTCCTCCATAAAGCTGTCCCACTCTGAAGCAGCTATGGTTTCCACACACAATACTTTACTCTTCCCACATCAGTCACATCAATAGTTTCAACTTGAAGGCCAGGGAGTCCTCCTAAATATTCATTCTGTTCAGGTACTAAGAAATCTGGATTACCAACAAGTAGTGAGGACCTTCCCTTTTAATGCTATCATTTACTCTTTGCCTCCTTTCCTCTTTAGCTTCTCTACCAGTCATTCCTCTTCTGTCCCCAGTGGTAGTTTCAGAAACCCAGAGTATACTTACTATCCTGGTCATACCAGCTCTCGAGAGAGTCCATATCTCTTGTGTACTGAGTTGAATAGTGTCCCTCAAAATTCATGTCCATGTGAAACCTGTCAGTGTGACCTTATTTGGAAATAAGGTCTTTACAGATGTAATTAAATTTAGATGAGATCATACTGGATTAGGGTGGCTCCTAAATCCAACATGTCTGGTGTCTTTATAAGACAAGGGAAATTTGGACGCAGACACATGGAGACACACAGAAGGGAAAATGCCATGTGAAGATGGAGAGAGATTGGAGTGATGCATCTAAAAGCCAAGGATTCCTAGCAACCACCAGAAGTTAAACGGCAAGAAAGGATTCTTCTTTAGAGCCTTCAGAGGAAGCATGGCCCTGCTGACACTCTGGTTTCAGACTTCTGGCCTCCAGAACTGGTAAAGAATGAAATACTGCCATTTGTGACAACGTGGACGGATCTTGAGGTAATCATGCTAAGTGAAATAAGTTAGACAGAAAAAGTTGAAAATCATGTTTTAGCTCACACTTGAGATATAAAACTGAAAGCAACAAACAAACATAACAAACAAACAGAAATTCATGGACACAGACTATGGATTAGTGGTTGCCAGAGGAAATGGGAGAGGGGAGAGGTAAATATTGGTAAAGGGAGTCAAATATATGGTTATGGAAGGAAATTTAACTTTGGTGAACACGCAAAGCAATATATATACAACATACTGTTGAATTGTACACTTGAAACTTATTTGATTTTATTAATCAATGTCACCCCAATAGTTTTGAATAATAAAAAAATAAATGTCTGTCATTTTAAGCCACCAAATTTGGGGTAATTTGTTATGGCAGCCATAGGAAACTAATACATCATTTTTCCATTTCTTTTTTTCTTTTTTTTTTTTTGTATAGACCTTGCTTAAATGCCAAGGATTTCTTTTTATTTCTCCAGTGTGTTCATCTTTGGATAAGTGAGTATAATTTAGCCAACTGGATTTCATCAAACATCTACATCCGTCAAGCAACTATGGCTGCTAAAATACTACTAGTGCATGTTAGCCAAGAGGTACCTATTTAAAATAGGACTAAGATTTTTTTTATAGCATAACAAATAAATTTTAAATTTTTTCACTGATTTAAAGTACAGAAACATCTCTTATTCTTAGAGAGAAGGAATTTAAAGTTTCCTGGGGGTGGCTCCATAGTGTAATGGTTAGCATGTCTGCTTTATGCGCAGAAGGTCCTGGATTCACGCCGCAGGTGGAGCCACAGACCATACCCCAGGTCCCCCAAGTGCGCTAGGGGCACCAGGCCCCAGGAAAAAGGGGGAGACGGCAACATTCATAGGTCAGGGGTGGAAGTGGGGGCGGAGGAATCAAAGAGGGGAAAATAAAATAAAATAAAATTTCCTGGGGAAATGTCTTGTATCGATCCTGTTTGATGTTTTTACATCTTATTAATTTTGATAGTATGGTTTTAATCCACTTCAATAAATAAATTCACTTTATATTTTAGAGATTTATTGTGTTCTTATTTAGAATTAAATTTCTAACAAATACATATTTGGATTCTAGGTACTATATTTGACGCAGGGAAACCAGATATATGTTTTATTCAATCTCTTCCCTTCTTTTTTGTAGTTATCTGCCATCCTACAAAATATTTTCCCTTCTTTTGTTTCATCCCATTATAAAACAGTCCAACAATATGCCTTCTACTATCCTAAATTTCCCAATTCACTTCTCCTTTTGTCAGTGCCCTGCCCTGGCCCAATTTCTCTACTCCCTCTTCCTATCTATTCTTATTAAAGAAACTAAATAAGACTGCCTAGGTTCATTACAAAGTCAGGCCTCCATAATGGGTCATAACAGATGGCCCTTGGAGTCCAAGTCAGGTAAAGTATAACCTTTGGGTCCAAGGCGGCCCCCTGGCTAGCACATGGTTTGCCAGCATCCATACTTCCCTTAAAACTCACTGCTTAAAGTTATATGATGTGATGGAACCTCAATTTATTTCTTGAGCTTTAGTAGCTTGCTGGTCTCTCTTTGCTTAGATCTCAGTTCCTATCTGTTCGCTCATCCATTGCCGAGTGCTACTCAGCTGTACACCACCTACCCAGCTCCATACCATTTCTCTAGTTATTAAACCTTGCCCAACCTTTGTCAGTTGCCTTGACTACTGCCATGCCCAGCCAGGACTTTGTCTTCCCCACAGGGATCTTTTTAAAACTCCAATTTATTGAGCCACATGCTGTGCTAAATGCTTCACATCAACTATCACATTCAATACTCACAACAACCCCATAAGGTATGAATTACCCTCCTCACCTTCAGCCAATGATCATTCCTTCCTTTGTACAGGAAAGAATGAGGACATCAACATATGCTTGCCCAATTTCCCTCTTCTCCACCTCAAAGTCTCTCTGGACCTTCAACTCCTCCACTTCCTTTATTTCGATTATGAAAACATGTCAAATAGGCAGAGACAGTGATAGAGGGGCATTTGAGAGATAGACATGGTTGATCCATGGTCTCAAGGAGCACAGACCTTAATGGAGTCCATGAGAATCTACAAGAGATGTCTAAAAGGAAGCACCGAGAGCCTGCCAACCAAGCTCAGAAAGCTTTCATCCAAGAAGAGCTGAAATCAAAAGATAAAGAAGGAACCCAATAAGGTTTGGGGTTTAAGAACATACCATTTATTATGGGGCAGCTTACTGATTTCTGAGAAAACACTTCTTCATGTGGGGTCAGCCAATGTGTACAGACTTTTACTCTTCAGCCTTCTCAAGGCACTATTCACCTTCTGCTCCCTGCCTTTTCTACCTGCCAAGGTTAATCATTCAGATGGCTTTGATTTTATCTCTGCAATCACCACTTCTGTGCTGATGGCTCCAGACCCCTCCCTGATGAGTTTCAAACTAATGACTCTAAATGTCCCAATCTCCAACCATAGCCAAGAGCCTCAGCCTGCCTTAGCTTTGAAGAAAGCTAATAATCACCCTTCTTTACATCCTATCATGTTTGGCCACATTCCAAGGTGAAGCCCCTCTGATCACTTAACCTCTCTCTTCTTTCATCTCCACACCACTTTGTGCTTCCTCACCCACTCAAATTCCCACTGCACTTTTCCCTCACAGACCTTTCCACTTGGTCCTAGAGAATTCTCAAAGACAGACAAACTCTCTTCCATGGAAACTCTCCCACATTCTGGTCTTAAATGAAACACAGTTCTCACCTCAAGACATCATATCCTCTGCATCTCCCTCAGGAAGATGGATGCTCATTCTTTCATTCTCCACATATCACAGGACCCAGAAATAGGGTCGGCATTCTCCTACTACTTTGTCACTACTTCCAAGCTATAACTCTTTTAATACTGCTTCTTTGAGGTTCATACCATCCATCTTCTCTTCTTCATTGTGGTTGTTTAACAACCTACTAGTCTCAGTCTCTCTCTCTCTCTCTCTCTCTCTCTCTCTCTCTCTCTCTCTCTCTCCTCTAATTTAGCTGAGAATCACTTATTACTGGGAACATCAAATGAGATATTTCAAGCAAAAATAAGCACTGCCCTCCCTCTTTCGATGTTGTCACTTAACTCACAGCTTTCCACTCTAATAAATTGGCCATCATGTTGAGCAACTTTACTGTTTCTATCAACAAGCATCCACCTTAGGCACCTAATGTCCAGATGTAGGACTCTAAGAAGGCAGCATTTGAACAGCCTCAGCTGACTGTATCCTGTAGTTTCCTGGTGGTTTCTCAATATGAAATGGTTGCATGGACAGACACTCAACCTCGTGGTGTCCAGGGTTAAGAGTCCAGGATGATTGTAGTTGAGTAGAGTTTCAATAGACTTGAACTTTTCATAGAATCATACTTGGTCTCCAGGTATCTAAGATGGAGAGATTTATGGGAAAGGGTATTTAAGCAAGAGTTGCATGAAACTGAGTCTAAGTTTATCCGGCTGGTAGCACTGTAGTCACATCAACTCTATTACAAAGAGACTGCCCTCTGAATTAAAGGTTCATGATGTTGATAAGTAAAAAATATTATTTCAACAAACATTTCCTGGAAACCTACTATGTGCCAGGTACCATCCTAGGAACTGAGAAAAGAAAAAAAAGAAATATTTGCTCCATTGCTTAAATCAGTTTATATCTGCTTAACATAAATAATTAATATTTCAAGCACAGGATTGCTGTGAATTTCAAATGAGATAATTTATATAAAGCAAATAGCTCAATGAATGGTAGGTAGGTTACTAAATGATAGACATGGGGCTATTATGTACTCTCCTGCACCTCCCAAATGTGACCACCAGGTGTCAGGCTCCCCTAGCCAAACCCTACTGGGCCAAGGGTGACCAGGTTATCAACCCTCTATCACCAGAGGAAAGAGTAAAGCACCTTGATGCAACTATTTGTCCCTCACCTACACCTGATCAGAACTAGTTGGGTGCAGAAATTTCTTGGTAGTGATTTTAGGTGAAAACTTGTATGCTTCTAGAGTAAGCCCAGTTCCAAGAGTTCTGCAGTCTCCCTAGGCACCACAATTTGGAGATGATCAAGATCAGGTCAAGGAGAAGCAGGAAAAAGACAATCAAGGCAAAGAAGAGCAAAACAAAGCCAATTCAGGAAAGAGCCAGAGACTGAAATAGGAGGAAAGAAGAGAGAGAGAGAGAGAAAGAAAGATATGTTTCTTAATCAGCTCTCTAGGGCATCCCCGAAAGCTTTGCCAAAGCCCTGTCAATTAAACCACCAGCAACCTGAAACCCCCACCTTCCAAGCTCCTGCCACGTGTCAAATCCCTTTTTAATCCTTGTAATCCCTGATTTTCCACCTGGCTTTCCCCTGGATATATTTCAGAGAGGAGCTTTAGAGTCCCTGGCAAAGAATTCATTCTTTTTTAGTCCATGTAATTTATACTTTGTATCTGAGCTGCCATATTTTCCAGACTTCCCTGTTCTCCTCATTAGAAACTATATTTTCACTTTTTGAAAGACACCCTTCCCCCCTTACAATAGCCTCTTTGACTTTGCTAGTTAATCAAGCTACATATTTTATTTCCCAAGTGCATAGTATTTTTTATTGTTGGGATATATTTTCTCAGACTTCCAATATGGTATTTTTAAAATAGTCCACAGGCGTCCTGTGTGTTATTGACTTTTGAATATTAGTCTTAATATTTCCTATTGTTTTCTAACATGTGGCATACCCAAACAGAAGTAGGCCTTATTCAGAAACCATCCTGAAGTAGAATTATTGACTTAGTCTGCTCTCTTTGAACCGAAACCTGGCTACAAGTGTTATTTAGGCCCAAATACCAGTTAAGAGCCCTTTCCTTAACACAGAAAGAGATCTTTACTCAGAAATTTCTAAATAAAAGCCAAAGAATTAATTGAGAAAATGGAACCTACACTCTAGAAAGAACAATAATAAAAAGTAAAGTGTATTGCAATTAATATAAAGGCCAAACTCGTAAACTACCACTAATTCCTTCTCTCCCTTACCAAGGTGTGACAAAGGGAAGAGAATCAATTTCTAGGACAACACAAGGATTCTAGGAACTAACATACTCAGTTACCAGAAAAATTAGAACTTGCATTTCTTCCAAATCATGATCAATCCAGGTCATTGCCAGATTGTTCATTGCCTGACTCCTTCCACTTACCCAAGGCCACTGCTGCTATCGTTTCTATTCATTGTCTATAGAGAAATAGCCTTATTAGGGAAATGGCTCTTCCGTGACAACATTGCACATAACCTCATAGGCAAAGGCTTGAACTACCTGAGTTTTGGTGAAATGCCTTGCTATCCTCCTGGAACACGAGACAGGAGGCCTGTAAGAGCTACTATGAGGCTATCTCCCACTCACCTCCCTACCTCCCCTACAAGGCTGTCATGAGACAGCTTCTCATTGCCTCCCCAGTTCTGATAAGGTATGGAGTTTTCTGTCATACTCCTTCAGAATAGAGCTACAGAACATAAAATTCCATAGTGGCAACCAAGAATGGGCTTCTCAGGAATATCAACACACTATTGTTTTGTCATTGTCTTTTTTAGTATGTGGGACAGGAATCACAGGGAGCTGGCACCTTAGGTTTATTCTTCTTTTTCCTTAAATAATAAAATGTCTAAATGCCAAGTCAGTCAGGCCTAGCCCTTGGTTGTACCTTGTCTCATGTGTGAGTGTGACAAGCCTTGAGCCATTCCACACAACAAAGCTGTGATTGCATACAAAGCATGATGGGTTGAGGCTACAGTTGATTCCATTGACAAGGCTGAGTCCTCCTACCCACTGAAGGCTGTTGCTGTTTATAGCAGTAAGTGAAGGGCCTATAAACTAATTTGTTCCCCTTCTATACACCTCAGCTAAGATCATCTCTAAGACACAACATCTTCAGCATTTTTTCCAATTTTTAAATTGAGATACAATTTACATAAAATTGTATGTAGATTTTATGTGTGCTGCTTGAAGAGTTTTTGACAGATATATTACCCACATAAACACCACCCCTATCTAGATATAGAACATTTTGATCATCTCAAAAAGTTCCCACTTAAACTTGCAACTAGCAGATAAATAAGTCCTGAAGATCTAATCCACAACACAGTGATTATAGTCAACAAGATTGTATTATAAACTTCAAAGTTGCTATGAGACTAGATCTTAGTTGTTCTTACAACAAGAAAGAAATAATAATTGTGTGACATGACAGAGGTGTTAGCTAATGCTACAGTGGTTATCACATTGCAATATACAAATGTATCAAATCAACACATAGTACACCTTATATTTATACAATATTATATGAGAATAATATCTCAATTCGGGAAAAAAGTTCCCATTTGCCCCTTTCCAGTCAATTACCACCACTCTCCCCAAAGGGACAACAACTATTTTGATTTTCGTTTATAAATACTTCATCTAAATGGAATCATAATATATGAACTCGTGTATGGCTCCTTTTGCTCAACTTTATGTTTCTGAAATTCTTGCAGGTTGTTGCATATGTCAGTGATTTGTTCTTTTTTATTGCTGAGTGATATTCCACTGAGTGGATTTACCACAGTTTGTTTAGCCATTTACCTGATGGTGAACAGTTGTTCCCAGTTTTGGGCTATTATTAATAAAACTGCTATGAACATTTACATACAATTCAACATTGTTTTGAATCCTGAAAAAATGTCTGTTTTGCAAACATCTTTTTTTTAATTATCAAACATTTCAAACATACAAACAAGTATGAAGAATAATACAAGCAATATACCTGTGTAACCATCCACTTATTTTTTTCCTTTAGACTTTATTTTTAGAACAGTCTTAGGTTCACAGAAAAACTGAGCAGAAAGCACTGAGTTCCCATATGCCCCCCATCCCCAATGATGCACAGCCTCCCTCACTATAAAGATCCCCCACCAGAGTGGTACATTTGTTACAATTGATGAATCTACATTGACACATCATAATTGCCCAAAGTCCATAGTTTACATTAGCATTCACTCTTGGTGTTGTTAGACATTCTATAGGTTTGGACAAATGTACAATAACCTGTATCCACCATTATAGTATACAAAGTAATTTTGTTGCCCTAAAAAATTCCTTTGTTCTCTGCTATTGTAGGAGGTCATCGAGAAGAAAGACGTGACTACCGCTGACCTGAGAGTTGGATTTGGACAAATTGAGGCTCCTTACCCCCTCCCGTCCTTGGAATGTATGTCCTGCCCACCATTCTCACAGTGAGAGCTTTGAAAGAGCTATGTGTTGTTGAAAACTTCTGGACACTATATGTGACTGAAACCAGTTAAAGCCTCTATATAAACTTTTAAGATTCTGGCAGGTGAGTGTGGGGATCTATTCATCTTACAGCCACCCAAAACAAGCCTCATAAGTAAGTTCCCTTGCTTATTAAACTTGCCACCTACCAATCTGGAGTCATCTGCCTCTTTCTTTGGTCTCTCCTTGCCCTCCATGTACGGGGGCCAGTTTGCGAATCAACATCTGCCTATTCATCCTTCCCTCCCGCCTAACCTCTGGCAACCACTGGCCTTTTTATTCCCTCCACAGTTTTGTCTTTTCCAGAATGTCATATAGTTAGAAATATACAGTATGTTACCTTTTCAGATTGGCTTCTTTTGCTTAACTATATGCATCTAAGATTCATCCATACTTTTGTGTGGATTGATAGTATATTTCTTTTCATTGCATAATAATATTCCACTGTAGGGATTTACTACAGTTTGTTTATCCACTCACATATTGAAGGATATTTTGGCTGCTTCAAGGTTTTGGTTATCATTTGTCAAAACCCAGAGATTCTTACAGCTCAAAGAGTAAACCTTAATGTATGCAAATTAAGGAAGAAAATCATTTAAGATATCAAAGGAATCCAAGGATGGACTGAAGACTGTAACAAAAGAATTTAACTACAAATGCATGACATAACCTCACTAAAGAGGGGGTGGTGCTAACCTAAGTACCTTAAGAAATTAGTGAAGTCTTTAAGACTAAAGGCAAAATAAACTGTACATAAGCACTGAACTCTGGTTGGCAAATTTATTTCCCATGGGAATAAGGGTTAACAATCTGAAACTGCTGGATGTGTACATTGGAACTGAACAGTAAGTGGATAGTGGATGATAGGAGACATGTTTCTCACTGTTGGATTGAAAGGTTACAGATAACCAAGAGGAAGAGGCTAGAATGATTCATGTGATGATAGATTTGAAGACATCAGTATGAACTCATATTTAGGTTAATGTAGATACCGATGACTACATATAGAAATATTTTAACGTACATATTCATGGGTTAGTATACATACATACTAAATGGAGTTTAAAACACCACTAAAGGACATTATTACAATAATTGGAGAAATTCGAATATGGATTAAAAGTTAGGTAATAGCATTACAAAGAATGTTAAAATGTCTTGAGTATTATCATATTGTGGTTATGTAGAAAAGTGCCTTTGCTTTAGGAAATACATACTGAAATATTTAGAGATCGAGTGCAATTTACTCTCAAATGATTCAGAAAAAATAATGTATATTTACATATAGATAAATAAAGCAAATGTGGTAAAATGCTAATAATTAATAAAAGGTATGTAGGTATTCATTGTATTACTCTTTTAATTTAATATTTTAAATGTTTCAAAATAAAAGATTACCGGAGAAAACTATGTTGCAAAGAACATTCTTGCATATATATTCTTGGGCACATGAAATTCTAGGTTGTATACTTAAAAGAAGAATTTCCGAGTCACAAAATATGAGCATCTTTAGCTTTACTAGATAAATTACTCTCCAAATGGTTTTACTAACTTACACTTCCGCTACAGCTCAGATTTCACCACATCTCACACAGTACTCAGTTCTCATTTATGCCAATCTGATGGATGTAAGATAGTATCTCATTATTGCTTTTTCCAACATTTTATTATCAAAAAAATTAAACATAAAGTAAATTTTTTTTAAATTATGGAATGAATTCAGGTGGTGGCCACTTGAGCATTTTGTCCTATTTGTTTCATCACATATAAATCTATTCCTCTATCCATAATTCAAAATATTACAAAGTAAGTCTAGAACATCAGTACTGTATACTTCATCCCCAAACACTTCAGCATGCATTATCATTAACTAGAGTTCAATTTTTGCTTACAGACTTTTAAGGTGAAATTTATACTCCATGGATTGTCTAAACCATAAGTGTATATTCACTGAGTTCTAACAAGTACATACACATCTGTGTAATGCAAACCTCCATCAAGATATAAAACATTACCATCACTCCTATATGGTTTCCTAATTCCCCTTCAAGTAAATCACTGGTCCCATTCCTATTAGGTAACCGCCATTCTGTTGTTTTTTTTTTCTTTCTCCATGATAGATATGTTTTGTCTGTTCTTGGTAAAATATATATTCTTTTGTGAAAATTATTTTCACTCAGCATAAAGTTTTAAGATTCATCCAGGTTATCGCATCTACCACTAGTCTCTTCCATTTATTTTTGAGTAGAATTCCATTGTATGAATATACCACAGATCAGTATCCATTTTTCTGGTGATAGTCACTTGGTCTCTTCAGTTTTTGGCTACTATGAATGAGGCTGCTATGAACATTCTTGTCAAGTCTTTTTGTGAACAAAAGTTTTCATTTCTTTTGGGTTCTTTCTTTTTACATTAATTTATTTTTTATGGTGACATTGGTTAATGAAATCCAAAAAGTTTCAGCTGTAGACTTTAACAGTAAGGCATATGCATGTTTACATTATGTATTCACCTCCTACAGTTAGATTTCTTTCTATCACCACGTATTTGACCCCCTTTACCCTATCTACTTCTCCCCCTCCCCCACACTCTACTCTCTGGTAAACACTAGTCCATTGTCCATATCCATGAGTCTCTGTTTGTTTATCCTGTTCATTTGTTACTTTTAGGTTTATATCTCACACATAAGTGATATCATGTGATTTTCAAACTTTTCTGTCTGGCTTGTTTCGCTTAGCATTATTATCTCGAGGTCCATCTATGTTGTCGCAAATGGCAGTATTTCATCTCTTCTTATGGCTGAGTAATATTCCATTGTATATATGTACCACAGCTTCTTTAGCCAGTCATCTATCGTAGGACACTTCAGTTGCTTTTATGTCCTGGTCACTGTGAATAATGCTGCTATGAACATCGGTGTACAAATATCTTTTTAGATATGGGTTTTCAAGTCTTTGGGGTAAGT